>NW_017386080.1:255879-315262 GCF_000237925.1 Schistosoma mansoni | reverse complement strand
CCTTTCCAGAGCTTTCAGGGTTTTCCCATGGTGATCTAGGTTCCAAATTGAATTCTCATGATTATCATTCATAAACAGCAATCCATTGTTTGTTGAGCTAATAAGCCAGAGAAGCTGTTAACTTGTTAAACAGGTATGATATTGATATTATTATTATTATTAGTAGTAGTAATAGCTCCAATATTATTCTGCTATTGACATATCAACAATGTTTTCAAAAACCGTATCTTCTAATGAATGATGAATACATAGATAGAAGAACATAAATAAAAGAAAAAAGATACTTACCTTAAGTAGTTCAAATGCAGATGCACGTAAATCTACATTAACTTCAAGGCATCGATCTAAGAAATCTAGAAATTCTGCACTTAATTTATCACGTTCTTTAATCTCTGGTTTACCATTTGTACCAATTAAATAAAGTGCCTATATCATTTCATTCAAGGGTTCGTTTTTTTTCGGGGGGGGGAGGGAAAGGAAGAGAAAAACGCATACATAAGTAATTTGTCACATAATTAATAATGAGTTTCAAAAGAGAACTTAGAAGGCATTTATTTATATTATATTGGTACAAAGGGGCACCAGATATACATGCATCACACAAAAAATGTCATTTCATTTAATTGTGTGAGGGTGATGATACTGCCCAGGTGCCCAAACTGAAGTAGGTGGTTTTCTTAAGGGAACCACACCCCGTAGCCTTTGACCTAAAGGTCTAATTCACAAGGCGTTGGAGCATCGTGAGATGTTATCCCATGGTAACTATCCCATACGCCATTTGTTGCTTCAGGATACTGGAACCCATGTGCACCACTGGTTTGGAATCCGGGTTTTCCAACTCCCCTAGGTGTGAACTTTCCATATCCACCAACCTGGTTAAAGCGCCGGACACACGCTTTTCGTTCTTTCAATTTCGTGAACAACACCCCCGCCACGAGAAGGCAGTGAGTAGGACTTCCTTGGAAGAGGCTATAAACGCGTGGTCATGTAAGAGTATTTCGAGAGGGAGAGCGAACTCTTCCCACTCTCAGCCATACCAGGGCATTTGGAGGCACAAAGAAATAATAAAAACTGATAGATTTTTGGTATCTAATTCAAAATTTATTTAACCTACATTATTGTTTTATAGAGATTTAATGAATCAGATTTTCATAGCTACATTATATAAATCCATAGTTCCGGTAATCTTTTATAATGCTATGCAATTATAATTACAAATATTAATTTGTGCGCGCACACACACACACATAATTGCCAACTATCAATATAATGACTGTATTTCAACAACTGAATGATTTAGTTTATTATTACCATTACTAATATTATTACTACTACCATTACCATTGTCATTATTACCGTTATTATTATTAATATTACTACTATTATTATTACTACTACTATTATTGCTATTATTATTATTGATCAGAAGGGGTTTTGTGGAGATTTCAGTATTTTCATAGTTGAAATCATGAGTCAATTGAAGATAGTCCACCATGGAAGACCTGGAAGCACTGCTAGACGGCCGTTTCGTCCTATTATGGGACTCCTCAGTGGCAGTGCGCATCCACGATCCTGCACTCGCGAGATTCGATCCCAGGACCTAACAGTCTCGCGCCGGAGCACTTAGCCGATATTATTATTATTATTATTCATCCCAAGTCCCTTATCCATAATATTTATCCTCTAACTTAATTAATGCTTATCATTTAAATGTATTTCTTTTTTCATTACAATAATTGTGATCAGAAATTACTAATGGTACTTCTGGTATTTTGTTTGAATTTTTATTTAAAAACCAATAGATGAATGAACTGATACGCAGTACGCACAGTATGTACATATGACCAATAAGAGACTGATCAATTGTAGTCCTAAACATCAATGGGAAGTGAATTTAAACTTCACCCCATTTCACAACCAATTGGCTATCAGGACTCAGTACCTGCGTGGATAAAGTGATGGTGTTTGAAGCGAAAGGTACTAGGTTCAAGTCCCAGAGTGAACATCAACTATGAGATGCAGGTACATCCAGGTGATGAGTCCCAAATGGGACGAAACGTGCGTAAACTGGATTTCACTGCCACTAGCCACTATCCATCTTTGTTTATAATATTTGTGAATCAAGGCTATATCGAGACAATACGCACAGTGTGCATCTATAGCCAATAAGAAACTGATCAATTACAGTCCTAAACATCAATGAGAAGATTCAACCAAACAATACTAAGTGAATTTGAACCGACTTTTTGTCAACATTATTATATACCTAATTTTGTTGATGTAATTTGAGACGAAATGGATAATCCATTCATTTTGATGAATTGAAAGGATTATTACAAGTAATTCAACTAGAATGAATATATTCATTCGATATGTTTTTTCTGAAATGATGAATCCACACCAGAAAAAAATTGGTTGTATACAAACCTGATTTACATTTTCATATATCATTATTATATTAAACTCTTAGATAGAAATGATTGAATAGTTGATATGTGATAAGCCAGTTGTTTACTAAACGGAAGCAAAACCTCAAAATGCCGTGGTACAGTCGAGGGTGTGGAGAGTCAGCTCTCTCTCTCTCGAAATGTTCTTATATGGGCATGCATATACAGACTCGGCCGCACAAGTCCTCCTCACTGCCTTCTCACAGATTTACTGTTGTTTACGAAATTCAGAGGACGAAAACCGAATGTCTGGCGCTTTAACCGGGTTGGTGGATATGGAGAATATATCTAGGAGAGTTGGAAAACTCTCATAACAAACTAATGGTACACATGGGATCGAGGATCTTGAAGGAACAAATGACATACAAACCTATAGTTGGTCACAGGCTACCATGGGATTGCATCTCCTGACGTTTCTCCATTGCCTTGTGGATTAGACCTTCAAGTCGAAGGCTCAGGGTGTGACCAAATAAGAAAACTACCTGCTTCGGTTTGGGCACCTGGGCAGTATCACATCCCACGCACAAATCAAGTAACTTGTGTGACCCATATGTATTCGATGCCCCTTTGTATCAATATTTATGTGTTCACAAACAAATAAGTAAATAATAAAGACAAAAATAAAGAAACAATTTACGACACTGAGGGATTTTATTTCCCACGTTTCCAATGTTCAAGTGTTTTGTACCAAGGATTTCTGAATATTTTCATTCACTTGGTCAGTGTATACATTGTATAATGGAGCATTAGGAGTAGGTTGGAAGAAAGCTAAGGGGCGGCCAGATCAAAACGTGGCACAAACCAAGAAGCCATTGACAAGTGGACTGAGCCATGTTGGTAGGTGTAGACTACCTGGTTGGGATTCACGTGATGATAGCAATCGATGGTTAGAGACTTTGAATGACATGGCTCAAAATCGTTTGCAATAGCGAAGATGAATCCACTTTTTGTGTTCTCACAAATTCTAATCTTTTGAATTCTTCATGTCCCTTTCTTATTTTTCTCTTTCCAAATTTATTTCGCTGGATTATACTCTTTCAATAACATCTCCTATCCCCAATCTTTCGGATTACTGTTTATACTCTTACTACTTCTATCACTATGGGATTTGAATTGACAACTGCATCTCTGTGTACAGGGTGGTATGGCAACTCGAACTGATGTACGTACGTACGTACGAAGTTCTACGTTGTGACTGATTGACTGGATAATGGAGCATAATTTTCATTAGATATTTCATTTTAATCCCTAAATTTCAATGCATTTGCATTTTTGATCTGGCATGTTAGGCTGTTCTGTATTGAACGTATTCATAACAGATAGCTGGTGGATGGGAATACGCCGAAAAGACTCAATACAATACATTCATTAAAAACATTGAAAATGTTGCAGGTAACCTTAGACTCACTAAGGTGTTGATTAAGGTTACAATTAATAACTTACACGAACAGGATTTTCATTTAAATACGGTGGTTCACCATCAATCATTTCAATAGCCATAATACCAAGTGACCATATATCAACTTTTGGTCCATATTGTTTTCTTGTTACAACTTCTGGTGCCATCCAATATGGTGTACCAACCATTGTAGAACGTTTTGTTTGTTCTGCACTAAGTTGTGCACAAAAGCCAAAATCAGTTAATTTAACTGAACCATCTAATCCTAATAAAATATTATCTGATTTAATATCACGATGAATCACTTGATTTTTATGTAGAAATTCCAATGCTTGTAAACACTGTATTGATATAAACAAATAAGTTGAATGTATCAGTACCAGTACCAGTGTACCATCACCGTCATCATCACCATGACGACCACCATTCCATTGAATTCAAACATATTCACAAAGGTATAGGCATTTTGAAGAGAGAAAAAGAAACATGTAGAGAAACAAGATATACAGAATAAATGAAATAGTAAATTTTATAAGTATTAATATCAAGAATTGATCATAATTAGATAACTATTGAAAACAAGGAAGCACTGGTCAGCTATTGCATTTCAACATGGGAACTTCTTAACAGTGGCACACTTACATCACCAAGGATTAAACACAGCCCCCAAATGCCCTGGTACGGCTGAGAGTGGGGAGAGTCCGCTCTCTCTCTCTCTCTCTTCAAATGCTCTCACATAGCCACGCGTATATAGCCTCTGCCACACAAGTCCTACTCACTGCCTTCTCAAGGCATTACTGTTGTTTACGAAATTCAGAGGACGAAAATCGAATATCTGGCACTTTAACCGGGTTGGTGGACACGAAAAGTCCACCTAGAGGAGTCAGAAAACCCTCGTTACAAACCAATGGTGCACATGGGCTCCAGTATCCTGAAGGAACAAATGACATATGAATGAATCGCTAATCACCGGCTACCATGGGACTACATCTCCTTACGATGCTCCACTGCCTTGTGGGTTGGACCTTTATGTTGAAGGCTCCGGGTGTGGCCCCCTACGAAAACCACCTGCTTCGGTTTGGGCAGCTGAGCTGTATCACAGCCCTCACACAAAGTGTGGCGCATATATATATCTGGTGCCCCTTTGTACCAATATTTATGCGTTTAAATAAATAAATAAACCAAACACACCAGCTTCAGGTTTTGTGATGAGTGCCCTAATATTTTTGACCAGTGAATTGCAGACTTGATAGTTGGATATTACAGACTTCAATCGGTTCGCGATGCTTTGAAACAATCTTCCGATGTCAATAGTCGGTAACTGCCTTATACTTGATATTGTTGAACTCTACTACTCACGGTTTCCTTACTAGAACTACAGAAATTAGTCACTAATGAGCACATGATTATTACAAGTATGGGGGATTTGTGAAAAAAAGCCCAGTAAACTGAAGGCATTGAACACTATACTTAGTTATTATTAACAGTAAGTAATTTCCCGTTGTTAATATTCAGAACTGTAATGTACCAGTTTCTGCTAGTGTACACAGAAATTAGGGTGTAGTTCACACAATATTTTCATAACTCCAGTCGATTACGTTTTAATAATTTAGCGACAGATTCTATTAGAAACCGATCAGATCGAAATCAAAAAGGAGACGTTCAACTTCCTAATAATAAAACACAGGATGTATATTCCATATATAGATACTACATCTATGCTTGTCAATGTACACAAATTAAACGAATAAATGAAAACGAATTGGGAATATCTCCTAAAAACGTTCCATAGTTTTATAAGTATTTCGTATGAGGAAATAAGGGAAACATCTCTGCGTTTTGTTTACTCAACTTATTTACCTGAGTACTTTAAAAATAGAATCATAGATGAAAAGATACCGAGACTTTTTGAACAAAAAAACATACACCCGTTTCTGAAAACTCACAAATCGATATTGAAGTGGGTAGATTATGTACTTCTATTTGATGAAGACGCTGATATAATGCAGTTGCTTGAACATATTAAGTAACAATGCAAGCATATTTAAGGTTAATAAGAACCAATCAACATCGAGGTGCACAGGACAAGCTGTGAATCACATGTGGAGAAATTCAAACACTTCACTTCTACTCGAAGTTTGTGCTGATGATGATGTTGTTCAGAAGGACGATGAAAGCTCCACGACCAAATCATCCAGCTCAGAGAACAAAACTCCATCAAAATTTCTCATATCTCTTAAACTAACCAAGAGGGTGTGAACTAGTTGAGAGTCTTATTAACACTGGTGGGTCTGCGTCGAATTAACTCTTGGTACGAATTCAGATAACCCACTTAGATTTTGTCAACTTGTATCACTTATGGTATACACTAGATGTTTGTCTCACAATGAAAAGGAGTGAATGCTTGACAGTAATCCGCTCTGGATTACTTTAAAGATGATCGAAATAGTTTATGAAAATAGAAAACATACGTAGACTGCAGGTTTCTAAGCATAGGTGTCTGTGAAGCATTCTTTGCGTATCGTCGGAGTGAGTAATGTTGAGGTTAGGGATAGGATACTAGGCGCATATGACAAATCAGTTGATGAAATAGTGAATCTTCATTAGTCGAGGTAGTTGAGACAAATATTACTTAAGCCTAGCCATCCCCCATCCTGACGATTAATGCTGGCTTAAGTGGCAGTAAGTTGGAAGAAAACTAGAAATGGCTACACTAATACGTAGTATTAGTCCATGAAGTAACTGACTGTCAATAAAACCAGACTATCTGGTTAGAGATATTACGTTAGAATCACTCACAATCGTGCAGATGAATTCGTTGTTTGTATACTCCTAGATAACAGATTTTAACACCATTGTAAATTTGTTTTTACTACCATGAATACTACTGCTTCTACTAACTTGATATTTCATTTCGCTTTACTGATCCTATGAGACAACCTGTTTTAGGATCGACTCATTTATTTATTTAGACATATAAATATTGATACAAGGAAGCACCAGATACATATGCGCTACACAAATCTCATTCGATCAGTGTGAGGGCTGGGATACTGTCCACGTGCTCAAACCGAAGCAGGTGGTTTTCTTAGGGAGACACACCTCGAGCCTTTGACCTTGTTCCTTCAGGATACTGGAGCCCATGTGCACCAATGGTTTGGAATCAGGGTATTCCAACTCCCCTCGGTGGACCCTCCGTGTCCATCGACCCGGTTAAAGCGTCGGACATTCACCTTTATGTTATGACCGACTGATTGAATCAAAAAATAAAAGAAATTGACATAGATACCACTTACCTCTCTACATACAGCTGCAATTTGTCCTTCATCCATTAATGTTTCCGTAACAACTTCTGTTAATGAACCACCATCTAAATATTCCATAACAACCCATAATTCATCACCAACAAGATAACTATCTAAATAATTAACAACATTTGGATGTTTTTTCACTTTCATAACATAAATTTCATTAACAATTAATTCTTTTTTAGGTTGTTTTTTTAAATTCATTTGTTTGATTGCAACACGACGTCCAGTTGATGATTCCATTCCACTGTAAACAACACCAGATGCTCTAAAACAACAGAAAAAAATAACAGTATAAAGATGTATTAGACATAGAGAGAGAGATAAAAATGTATAGTTACCATGCAGCCAAAGTGAAATGAGTTAGGAAACTATTGAGAACCGAGAGATACTAGACAGGTACTTTGTTTTAGTATACAACTTTTTACCAATGTGCACTTATCTCCTCATTGGGGACCGAATCCAGGACCTACATATATTGCGATGAGCACCTGAAGTGCAGGTCATTGAGTTGGAATCTGATGTCTTGGACTATTAAGTTCAGTCAAACACTGTCATTGGTTATATTTATCCCACTCCTGATATAGTTGAATTATATTGGTCACAGTTTTTCACTGTGGCGTCGAGAATCACCTCTCAAAGTTCAAAATAAACCTTCGGATGAGGAAACAAGAAGTAATGAACAGTTGTTTCGTTTTGGTCCAGGATCCCTCAGAACAATCTATATTTGCTAATCCAGACAAGGTTGAACTGTAAACTTCACGCTACATGTGTGTGTAAAAGTTAATGTATAATATCCCAAAAACCTGATAATGACCAACTTCTAGTGTTGTGCGCTACTTAAAGCCTATGTTTATATTTTAAATCACTTTTGAATTATACCAAATATCATACTGACGTTGCAATCTAATACAGTCAAAAGTCCGACTTCGAGCTTCTAATTGTAATCTGAAAGCTCTCCAATCAAAGGTAAGCACAATATTCTCAAACTACTAATCATAAATCAAATTATTCATAATACAGTAGTATTTGATAGCATCTATTCGTCGTCTCCTCTTTGAAATGTAAAAAATTTCATCTTGAAGGTTGACCATAAGAAAAAGACTTGATGAAATCATTGAGTGATCACTGTCAAGGTTCTACTTATAATTTTAATTATAAAGTTTGCACTAAAGTTATGGTACCAACCAGTTGTAAGTGACTATATCATATTTGCTAATTTTATCATCCATTATCGACTATATTAGACAATGCGATATAATTCACTTAGTGTTACTTGTTTGAATCTTCCCATTGATGTTTAGGACTGCAATTGGTCAGTCTTTTATTAGAATATGTGCATACTGTGCGTATTGCTTCGATATAGCCTTAATACACAAGCATTATAAGCAAAGATGGATAGTGGCTAGCAGTGGAATCCAGGGAAGATTCAAACAAGTAACACTAATTGAATTTAAACTTCACCCCATTGCACAAGCAAATGGCTATCAGGACTCAGTAGCTGAGTGGATAACGCGATGGCGTTTCAAGCGAAAGGTACTGGGTTCGAGTCCTGGAGTGAACATCAACTCTGAGATGCAGGTAAATCCAGCTGACGAGTCTCAAATAAGGCGAAACGCGCGTCCTGGATTCGACTGCTAGCCACTATCCATTTTTGCTTACAATGTGATATAAGATTTGAAATTAAATAAAGTTCATGTACACTTTCTTCGACGTATTAGCAATTATGATTTCTGTTGGGGATGCTAAATTCATAGAAATCATTTGGTAAATGTTTTAATGTTATAATTTTATTTCAGAAACTTGGATTCCTCACTTTCGCTCCAAAAGCGCCCATTTCTACCATCAAGTTGTATTTCCCATTTGAAAAAAAACCCTTAATGTCATTGGTTCGTCTCGTCTTCTAATATACTTTTTTTGTGACGTTTCCCGAGAACATTTTTATGCTGTATATATACTTTTGAGTTATGTGCTTGTGGAACATACCTTTTCTTCATCTGAATCCGATCCTCTCCCTCTAATTATCAGGGCTGGGATATATCGGAATAGTTTAGTTTATGTTGTCATTGTGTCGCCGATCTTTCATTCCATTCGTTGATTTTAAGTGATCTCGTGATCTCTTTAAGCATAGCAACTTCTTAAATATTACCGGCTGTAAGCATCTGATGAGAATCTAACGAGATAAGATGAACTTGTGTCTTTTTCTGTTTAAAATTCTGTTTTTGCTTCAAAAGTTTTCTCAACTAAAGAGATAATGAGCAAAGATGGATAGTGGCTAGCAGTGGAATCCAGTTTGTCCTATATGGGGCTCATCAGCTGGATGTACCTGCATCCCAGAGTTGGTGTTCACTCCGAGACTTGAACCCATTACGGTTCACTTCAAACGCCATCGCGTTATCTATTTAACTACTGGGTCCTAAGATGAAGGTACATCCAGCTGACGAGTCCTAAATAGGACAAAACGCACGTCTTGGATTCCGCTAATAGCTACTATCTATCTTTGCTTATAATGCTTGTGAAGAAAGGCAATATTGGGGCAATAGTCACAGGATCCCCATATGTCAATAAGAGATTGATCAGTTGCAGTCTTAAATATGAATAGTAAGATTTAAGTAAACAATACCAAGTGAATTTAAAAGAGAGAATAGTTTAGTGCTCATGAATGATTGTAACCTTTTAGGAAGCATCTCTATATTTTGCCACATCCTCTCTCCTATTATTATTACTATCAATCAAATAATAATAATCAGGATAACTTTATTTGACCTTGGATGCGGATTCTTTGTAAGTGGTTAATCATATATAAGTTCTTTTATAGATATGAATCATCAAGAACGAAACTAAGAACTCCCAGACTTGAGTGGAATCGCTTAATCTTCATATCACTGAGTTGGCATCCAATAGTTTACATTTTAAACTTTAGTCAGTTCGCAATATTACGTGATCTGAAGGCTAAGCAGTCACAAGGAAGTCTGATCAGTGCTAATGGGTTGGTGTCTGACGAAATCTCGTCACGGATTCGAAAAGCTCGTTTGGCTTTTGCCAACTTACGTCACCTATGGCGAAGACGAGATATCCGTCTATCAATTAAGGGACGAGTATACTGCACAGCAGTTCGCTCTGTTCTAATTTACGACTGTGAAACATGGCCATTAAGAGTAGAAGATACTCGTAAGTTACTAGTATTTGACCACAGATGTCTCAGAAATATTGCTAGCATCTACTGGGACCATCGGGTAAGTAATAGTGAGGTTCGACGCAGGGTATTACGGAATGATGGTAAATCATTTGATGAGGTCATGAATCTTCATTCACTGAGATGGTTGGGCAACGTGTTACGTATGCCTGAACACCGATTACCACGACGTGCTATGATGACTAGTATAGGAGATGGTTGGAAGAAAGTTAAGGGCGGCCAAACCAAAACGTGGCTTCAGTCTACAAAGTCATTAACTTCTAGTATGAGTCATTTTGGTAGATTCAGACTACTTGGTTGTGGTCCGTGTGACTATCGTAACCAATGGTTAGAGACTCTGCGTGGCATGGCTCAGAACAGATCCCAATGGCGTAAGTGTGTACACTCTTCATCTTCCCTTAAACCTTGAGGTTGAAATTGCTTCATATCTGTCTTTCTTCCTGTACTATATCCTTATATACAATCTTTCTTTTATATATATTACCATCACTAGATTAACTACTTTTATGGATCCGGTGTTGATCTTGTTGTTCTAATGAGTGAGGTATGGCAACTTGGACCGATGCATATATGTGCCTGGTCCTACGTTTTAGCTGACTGACTGATATGTGAAAGTCTCACGTTTAATCCATAGTGAGGTTGTGAATTGTTATACTAAGACGAAACAGCTTTTTAGTGCTTTCATCCAAATATACTAAAAAAAAAAAAGATCTTTTATGTATATCTAATCAATATTCCTAGTTTAGTTACCATTGAAATAATAATAAAATGATACTGTAATGTATGAAGTGGAACGTCTATTTTTTTTTTTACCTCATTAAAAAAGAAAGAAACAGCATTTATTGTCTTATTCACTAAAACAAGTAGGTAATAAAATTTTTTTATTACTAAGATGTCATATATATATTTTTGTCTACCTCTTATAATGATATGATGAATGGCATTCAATTATATCTATATGGAATATATGATTACACAGGAGTGTGTATATAGATATTGAAGGAAGATGGAAGAAACACTCCTAAGCCAAACATACACTATACATAGATTATACATAGATATTGTATTTGTTCAAGGAGATTAGACTGACCAGTTACAGTCCTAACACATCCATGGGAAGATCCAAACAAACAATACTGAGTGAATTTAAAAACGTCACCCAATAGCACAAGCAAGTGGCTATCAGGACTCAGTAGCTGAGTGGATAAAGTGATGGTGTTTGAAGCGAAAGGTACTCGGTTCGAGTCTCACAGTGAACATCAAAAAATCTGAGATGCAGAGACATCCAGCTGACGAGTCCCAAATAGGACAAAACGCGCGTCAAACTGGATTCCACTGCTAGCCACTATTCATGCTTGCTTAGAATACTTGTGAATTAAGGCTATATCGAGGCAATATGCACAGTATGCACATATGCCAATTAGAGATTGATCAGTTGCAGTCCTTAACATCAGTAAGAAGATTCAAACAAACAATACTAAGTGAATTTGTTTTCTGTTTTATTTTATTGAAAATGATTATGTCAGACAATATAATTTAGAGAAGTGAGTGATGAAAAAGAAAACCCAATTAGGTTGGTGGTTAAAAAAAGTGATGAACTTTTAGTTATTTATTTACTTAAGCACATAAATATTGGTACAAAAGAGCACCAGATATATATGCGCTACACAAATCTCATTTGATTTGTGTGAAGGCTGTGATATTGCCCAGGTGCCCAAACTGAAGCAGATAGTTTTCTTAGGGGGCCACACCCAGAGCCTTTGACCTAAAGGTCTGATACACAAGGCAGTGGAGAATCGTGAGGAGATACAGTCCCATGGTAGCCGGTGACCGATGATTGGTTCATATGACATTTGTTCAATCAGGATACTCAAGCTCATGTGCACCATTGGTTTGAAATCAGGGTTTTCCAACTCCCCTAGGTGGATTCACCGTGTCCATCGACCCGGGTTAAGCGCCGGACATTCGCTTCTCGTCCTCTCATTTTCATAAACAACAGTAATGCCATGAGAAGGCAATGAGTAGGACTTGTGTGACAGAGGCTATATAAGCATGACTATGTGAGAGTATTTCGAGAGTGAGAGCGGACTCTCGCCACTCTCAGCCGTACCAGGGCATTTGGGGGCAGTTATTTAGATGTGTTTTGTATCTCACTCCCTTTCCCCTTTTTTGTACAAAATTATAAGGAAAAAAAACAAAACAGAATATCTTTATTTTACATCATATAGTAAACTGTGGTAGATGTATATCACCTTTATATAAATCTGGTAAATGTTTAAAATTATTAGGGCAAATTCTTTATTGTCATGATAAAGTGTAAAAAGAAGACGAAGATTATCAGAACTATGTGATGAGATACTAGCGCAATACATTTCGAACAATCTGATCACACCTAATATACTTGTTAAGAACATTTATATATAAAAATAGAAAGTCAACTAGACTGGAAATGGGGCGTAAGAATAGACAAGAATGATAAAGGAAGGGGTTTTGTGGAGATTTAGTATTTTTATAGTTGAAAGCGTGAGTCAGTTGAAGCAACACCACCATGGAAAACCTGGAAGCACTGGTTGCCGGCTCAGTGGTTTATCGGTTAAGGGCTCTGGCTCGAGACTGGTAGGTCCTGGGTTTGAATCTCGCGAGTGTGGGATCGTGAATGCGCACTGTTGAGGAGACCAATAATAGGAAGAAACGGCCGTCAAGTGCTCCCAGGTTTTCCATGGTGGTCTAGCTTCAATTGACTCATGCTTTCAAATATGAAAATGATAAAGGAAATAATGTGAAAACAATTTGACACCTAATCACTCTGGATAATAAATTAATATTACCAGGGTAGATTTAAGGTGACAACAAACTGTTTTTGAATACACAAAGGAGGGTTTGAATTTTCGTATATGGCTAAGGCTTCAGTAAACCTTAGTATTACGCTCTTTTATACTTTCATACAACACCACAATAGCCAAGTTAAGATCAATTTTACGAAATGTATTGCGCTAATATATATCACATTGTTGTGATAATCTTCGTCCTCTTATTACACTATGGAAATTTATCAAAGGGATTGATTGCTTCAAAAGTGTAAAAGACCGCGTTAAAACCAATAGTAGTAGGTAAATGCTCAACTTAGTTCTATGCAGACCATGCATACCATGTAAATCAATGAGTTTGTAAAGTATACAAAATAAATAATAATTTCAATACAGTATTTTCCCATATCATCATTTTATAAATCTGATTCGCTTCCAAATGCCCTGGTACGGTCGAGAGTGAGGAGAGTTAACTCTCCCTCTCAAAATGCTTTCACATCGCCATACGTATACAGCTTTTGCCACACAACTTCTACTCACTGCCTTCTCACAGAATTACTGTTGTTTACGAAATTCAGAGGACGAAAACCGAATGTTCGGTACTTTAACCGGGTTGATGGATATGGAGGATCGATCTAGGGGAGTTGGAAAACCCTGATAGCAAACCAATGGTGTACATGGGATCCAAGAACCTGAAGGAACAAATGACATACGAACCTATCGTTGGTCACAGGCTACCGTAGGACTGTATTTCCTGACGTTTCTCCATTGCCTTGTGGATTAGACCTTTAAGTCGAAGGTTCAGGGTGTGGTCCCCATGAGAAAACCACCTGCTCTGGTTTGGGAACCCGAGAAGTATCCCGGCCCTCACACAAATCAAGTGACTTGTGTGGTGCATATGTATTCGATGCCCCTTTGTACCAATATTTATGTGTTCAAATAAATACATAAAAGTTGAAAAACTGAGTATTAGAGAAAACCAGTAGAGAAAAACTACCTAAAATCACTAAACTCAAAACCGATGTCATAATCTCGATTATGAAATACTTCTGGTTTAAACAAGACTTTGTTAACCATCTTAAAAGTGACTGTAAAATCACAAGATTATCACATAATTATCAGAAGGGGTTTTGTGGAGATTTCAGTATTTTCATAGTTGAAAGCGTGAGTCAATTTAAGCTAGACCACCAGGTTTTCCATAAATCCGATAATAGGCTATCCTTAATAGAATAATAGTTAAACATAAAAAAAAGAAATCAGTATAGGTTTGTAGAGATTGTTGAGTTTATATAGATATAATGAATGGATCAATTTTAGACCACCAATAAATGGTCGTTTCATCTTAGTATAGGGACTCCTCAACAATGCACATCTACGATCCTGTACAAGGGACTCGAACCCAGGATCTTCGATCTCGCACGCAAACGCTTAATCTCTAGATCATTGAGTACCAATACTAAGACGAAATAACCATCCAATGCTTCCAGATCTTCAATGGTGGTCTAACATTGATCTACTATTCATAATATCAATCGAATCAAAAAAAGAAAAAAAATTAGAAAAACACAAGTATCATTGATAATTTATAGAATAACATATGTTATTACCATAGTCGCCGACAACCACATAAACATAATCTATATGTCTGTGCCAAGAAAAAAAAACAACCTAATTACAGCTTAATTGAACATGAAACACATTTGTATACAAGGGTGATGTATATATATATATATGTGATATTGATGCTATGTGAAAATGAATTAAAAATATAGAAAAAAAAATCTACTTCAAAAGAGCACGTTTATGTGCGAATGTGAAATAGATAAACACCCAGAAATGTATAGTATATACAGTTAAACTAAATATGATTGTTAGCTTAGATGTTGTATAATGTTTCCGATATGCATTAAGTTCGTGGTGTATTCATATTGAGGAAAACATCCAACTGTGTCACTAGGCAAGCCCTAACAATCAGTCAGTCAGCTACAACGTAGGGATCAGGGACACATATGCATCGGTTCGAGTTGCCATACCTGTTACGTCTGGCCGATTGTGAACGCTATATTTGCTTCCCTAAGCTAGTCCCGTATCCCCGAGCTAGAACTATACAGCAACTTGAAGACCAGAGAAAAGGCACAAAGTACGGGAGAAGCACTTTACTACAGGGTTCATTCATGTACAGAAAATACAGGGACTTTATAGTAATTAAGAGACCTTGAGTTTCCATAGTAGCAGTGTGTTAAACAGCCAATCAGGATCTCGGTATTTTAGTAGCATAGCTTCTAATTAATCGCTGATTAGTTGGGGCTCTTTATGAGCTTCTGGAGGCTCTGATAGATTTTACTGTAAGCCGACTTAACAATACCTCACTCAGAAGCACAACAAGATCAACATCGAATTCATAGAAGTAGTTAATTTAGGGGTGGTAATATATAATAGAAAGGTTGTATATAAGGATATAGTATAGGAAGGAAGAAAGTTATGAAGCAATTTTAATCTCAAGGTTTAAGGGAAGATGAAAAGTGTATAAACCTATCCAAATGTGATCGATTCTGAGCCATGTCACCCACAGTCTTCAACCATTGGTTACGATAGTCACGTGGACCCCAACCAAGTAGTCTGCATCTACCAACATGGTTCAGAATAGAAGTTAGTGAATTCAAACACTGATTCCACGTTTTGGTTTGGTCGCCCCTAGCTCTCTTCTAATCATCGCCAATACTAGTCATCATAGCGCGTCGTGATAATCGGTGTTCAGGCATATGTAACACGTTGCCCAACCATCTCAGTCGATGAAGATTCATGACCTCATCAACTGATTTACCATCATTGCCTAATACCCTATGTGTCTGACCTCACTATAACTTACTCGGTGATCCCAGCAGATGCGAGCAATATTTTTAAGATATCTGTGGTCAAACACTAGTAACTTACGAGTATTTTCTACTCTTAATGGCCCTCACATAGAATACTCAAGGCCAAAGAAAAGGAAGAAGACCAAAGTACACATTACACTGAGAAATGGAGACAGATATGAGAAGAATGAACAATAATTAGATAGAACTAGAAAGGAAGGCGGGGAACAGAGTGGATTGGAGAATGCTGGTCGGTGGCCTATGCTCTATTGGGAGTAACAGGCGTATGTAAGTAAGTACTCATCTTTTTTGTTCTACTTATTATTCCGTCAATTTAGAGGATGATGCCATATAGTTACGTGAGATTATTTTATTTCCAGCACGTTGGAACATAGTCATAACAGATAGTTGTGGAAAACTTTAACTCATTAGAAAGAGATAGCTATTTTTTGACATACGAAAGATTGTTAATATTATTATTCTCCTTGTCATCGTTATTATCATGTCTACTGAATATTTGTATGAACTCTCAAGTGTCTGTAGCATTTGTTAAGGAAAAACTATAGCAGAAATTTCATCCGCTTCTATATTGAGACATGTCTGTTGATTTCGTAAGCTACTATGTAGCATCATCCATAGAACCACAACTAAGGAGTTGTGGTAAATGATGATAAATAATAGGAACATTGAGACTGAGACGTACCGGGTACATGAAGCTGACGAGTGCCAAATAGTATAGAATATACAACATAGATGATACTGATAAGCACATACTAAATAAGCTGTGAGTGCATTTCCCTAACCTAATTATTTTGCTTATTGATGCAATGGGTTTCTTTAGTTATTTTAAAATAGTTGAGGATCCTCTGGAAATAAAGCAACTCAGTCAACAGGTGAGACTGTAATATAGTTGCTTAACCAAAATAAGTGAGGTAGGGGTTGGAATTCGCAATCCTGTGATCGATTGAGGTGAAATAAGGTGTTTAAGACCCTATACTAATACGCACTCTTCGTATACACAAACGCCTAGCTACTCGAGAAAAAAGATAAAGTGAGGAAGGAAGTTTACTTGGCTAAGCAGAATCAAGAAACAACTGTACTCTCATTTATTTGTATTAAAATATATTTATGTCCTTTAAGAAATTAAACGTTTCGATCTCATCCCTTGTATAATAAATCCACTTCTTGTTCAATCATGTGGATTTATCAGCTTGGCAATTTTTGATTGACCCATTGAATCAATTAGTGTAAGACAGTGGTGGAGATTGTTAAATTGTATAGCTTATCACATAAACTAACTTCAGCTAGACAACCATTCAAAACCAAGAAGTAATATACAACTTTATAGTCTTAGTTTGGAACTCATCAGTAGTGTACATCCGTAACTCCATCTATAGATCGGAACCAGGATGTATAATAGCTGTCTAACTAAGGCTAGTTCGTGATGTACAAAACAAACTTTATACCATAAGTTTACTTTTTTTCTCATAAATTAAGTGATTGACTAAAGAATATCAGGGTAGTTAATACACACAAAAGACAAACGACGTTATACAATGGAAGTCTTTTACTTAGATAATAAGCAAGTATTTCATTCTACAACACACACATGAAAGCGGAAACAGTTCCAATTTTTCTAACAAAAACAAAAAAGACGGTAAAAGGAGACTTGTGTACGAAGGGTGACACATTTGAAATTAAGAAACATTATCGATTATTAAATATAACCTGGACCGTCGCTGTTACCTTGACGTGGTGGTCGAGCTTGCCTATCGTGATGAAACAATCGAGCTATACTGGCTGGAACAATCGTTCCTCAAGGTCCTACCATACCAGACAGGTCGGTTGAAAAGCGGTAAGACTCAAAGCAGCAATCCCAAGGACCGAAGGCGAAGTCGTACTGCTGACTGTACAGAGGTGTGACAGCAGTAATGTGTTTCCTTCAGACAACCAGCATAATAGTGATGCTGCATTTCCACAAAGGAAGTGTGGGGTTAGATAAGGTCGACCCTAAAAATGTACACCTCGCCTCATGCCACAGATTTTCGTCTCCGGCAGTAAGGTCCTAAGAAGTAGGGAGCTAGCACAAAAATTACCCTCAAAAAGGTCGTGTATGACCAACCTCAAGCACTTGTCCCTTGGGCACTGCAATCACGCTCTAAGGTCATTAAGACCACTTCTAACCCAATTTGCTTTTCAGGTACCTCTACAAGAACTCTTCCATGGTATGGGCAACCAAGAAGTGAAAACCATCCTGAAGACCACACTAACTGACTGATTAAATAGAATTGATTGAAAATTCGACTCAACTCATTATTATTATTATCATAACTAAATATCTCATGAATTGTTCAACATATTTATCATATTATTCTCATACAAATCATGATGATGATAATGATGAGAATAATAATGATGTATTAAAAAGGAATGTGTGCATCTTATTCAAAATGAAACTCTTTCTTAATGTATACATCTCTATAATAGTAGTATATGTGTAAGTATGTATAAGCAGGAATGATTTACTACCTACCTACCTACCTACCATTACAATACTTAATTCAACACACTAAATCATCAATTACTATAACAGCTATTAACAACTATTAATTGGATCGATAAAATAGAATTACAAGTTGCTTTTTTTTCTTTTTTTTCTGTATAATGCTGATTTACTACTTAAACAAGGATATATGAAGGGAGGTCCATAAGCAAGCACACAGATGATGTAACTATATGTGTATATATATATGGTATTACTACAGAAACTTGGTATTTGATTCAGCGTACAAAGAGTATACAAAGAGGAGAGTATGTGAGAAGGGGTGGGGAGAGAGAGAGAGAGAGAGGGAGGGACATCACGGGGAAGGTGTACTTTAAAAGTAAAAGTTAAACATGTGACCATCAGCTCATTTGAGTTATGTAGAAAAAAAAAGCAACACATACATACATAGTAACAAATTATGATTTTTAAAGTTAGATGACAATTATATGGCTTATTCAATGATCAAAATAGTTTCCATGTGTAAAAACATGTGAAATTTTAATTTATATTAACTTTTTTTAAATTTTAATAGTTAGATTATCTAAATTCTGTGGTGGTAGTGGTGGTGTTATTGCTCTTTTCTATTGATTAGTTTTATTAAGAAAAAAAAATGTAAATCCATTAGCATACGTACTTTTTAAGTAGTCAGGTCACTTTATCGTACGTTCTATTCTATTTATCCATGCTACTCTGTGCATAGTCAGTTACGGGTATGAGGGCTAATATCAATTCCCGGCTGCCCACACCGTGGAAGGGTATTTCTTAAGGGACTTGAAAAGGAAGTTGGACTAGTGTTGGTATTAACGACCTGGGAGCGTGACTTCAGTGCCCAAGAGACAAATGCTTGAGGCTGGTCACGCATAGACTTTTTGTGGGGGATTTTTGACGTGTTAGCTCCGTTCTTCAAAGGACCTTACCGCCGGAGACGGAAATCTGTGGGATAAGGTGAGGTATGCATTTTTATGTTCGACCTTTTCTAACCCCACCCCTCCTTGTGGGAAGGCAGCATCACTGTTATGCTGGTTGTCTGAAGGAAACACCTTACTGCTGTCACATCTCTGTACAGTCAGTAGTACGACTTCGCCTTCGGACTTTGGGTTTGCTTCTTGTAGTCTTACCGCTCTTTAACCGACCTGTCTGGTATGGTAGGACTTTGAGGAACGATTGTTCCAGCCAGTATAGCTCGATTGTTTCATCACGATAGGCAAGCTCGACCACCACACCAAGGTAGCAGCAACGGTCGGGTACTCTGTGCATACGTCCCCCAGCACATAATGAACTTTCAGAGTGTCAGGCAGTCGGGCACAAAACCTTGCACCTAGGTTTTACGCTATTTAGCACTCGTCAAGACCCTGCACCTGTAATCGTTAAAGAATTTGAGCTCCCTAACTCATTCGATCTATATGTTATCCAGCTTAACAATTTGTAACAATACCATTAGACTATTGAGGTTCGAACTGACCTTCTGTAGGATTGAGATGTTTACAGCCAATCGATTAACAAGTAGAATAAACAATGTCATGATATTGGTAGGTACTTTTAAGTTAAACTTAAACCTATCAAAGGTTTAATATGTTACACTTGTTCTTGAATCATTCAATGAAGATAAATAAAATAATCAAATTACTTAATTTGCTTATAATAATGATCCTCTTCTGAATTGAAGATGTAAACTTCTTAACATTGAATACACTTGGTTACTGATGGCATAACAGGTAATGATGTATTTAACTATTAGTTAAAGTTTAAGAATGTGGCTACAATATTACACTAACTGAACTTCCAAAATTGTTTAATAATTATTGATAACTTGGTTGGAAGAGAGTTAGGGGCGACCAAACCAAAACATGACATCAGTCCATAAAGTCATTAACTTCTAGTCTGAGCCATGTTGGTAGATACAAACTATTTGGTTGGGATCCGCGTGACTATCGTAACCAATGGTTGGAGACTCTAGGTGACATGGCTCAGAATCGATCACAATGGCGTAGATGTGTACACTCTCTGTCTTCTCTTAAACTATGAGATTAAAATTGCGTCATATCTGTCTTTCCTCCTGTACTATATCCTTCTTTTATATATCACCACAATTAAATTAACTACTTCTATGAATTCGGTGTTCATCTTGTCGTGATAATGACGTGTGGCAACTTGAACCGATGTATACATGTGCCTGGTCCTACGTTGTAGCTGACTGACTGACTGATATCTTGGTAAAACTTAGAGTTAACTTAGAAAGAATTAGGAGAGGAAAATTTAATAAATGGTATATATTTAATAAATGTTATAAGTACCAATGACCTCAATAGAGAATGGGCTTGAACTATAGTAAAAATAATAATTCATCAAAAGAACAATAAAAAGCTTAACTAATAATTGTGCTACACAATTAATCTTTTACGAATTCTGTCTATTAACATTCAGGGTATTTCAGTTGTAATTTGTTATCTGATTCCTTAATTTGTTTTCTTCTATGTATTGATTTTATACTCGATGGTGCTTAATCGGTTGCTAAAACCCTGTAATTAACAATGATTGAATTGATCATATGATTGAATTTAAATAAACATATTAATCTTGGCGAGACTATAATTTATGGACGAGCCAATCAGAAGCGTTTAAGAAATTTCAAGGTCGCGGCGTCAATTTCAATACCTGATGCTCATGTACGATCGGTTCATAGAGGATTTTAGAGAAAACCTGACAATTAAGAGACTACAATAAATAGGACTACTAAGAAGTTCCTTTATTTGTTATTGCGGTAATCAAATGAATTGTAGATCTTGTGCAGACTACCTAGGTGATGTTGTCCTTCGATGTAATTTATGTTGGTGGAAGACGTCCGCTAGAATAGGAACTTTTTTCGCTCGATCCAGATTGAGACTAAGGCAAATTATAATAATTACCGCGAACTGTATAATAAAAGCACCAGTAACATTGGCTGCAATATTGGCAGAAGTTACTGAAGCTTCGGCTGTTCAGTGTTATGAGTATTGTAGGGATATATGCGTAATAAAAATGACAAACTTACACAGCCAGAGTACACACAAACAAGATTGAGGCTGTGTTAGAGGTTGAAAGAGTCTATGGAACGCTTCACGAATTTGCGTGTCATTCTTGCGCAGGGGCCATGCTAATCTTCTCTGTATCGTTCCAATTTTAGTATATGTACCGCCGAAGCGAGTACATTCTAGTCCCCAAATGCCCTGGTACGGCCGAGAGTGGAGAGAGTAGGCTCTCCCTCTCCAAATGCTCTCACATGACCACGCGTATATAGCCTCTGCCACACAAGTCCTACTCACTGCCTTCTCGTGACGGGGGTGTTGTTTACAAAATTGAGAGGACGAAAACTGAATGTCTGGCGCTCTAACCGGGTTGGTGAACACGGAAAGTCCACACCTAGGGGTGTTGGGAAACCCTGATTCCAAACCAATGGTGAACATGGGTTCCAGTAGCCTGAGGGAACAAATGGCGTATGAACCAATAGTCGGTCACCGGCTACCATGGACTGCATCTCCTCACGATGCTCTACTGCCTTGTGGATCAGATCTTTAGGTCGAATGCTCCGGATGTGGCTCCCTAAGAAAACCACCTGTTTCAGTTTGGGCACGTGAGCAGTATCACAGCCCCCACACAAATCGAATGAGATTTGTGCGGCGCATATGTATCTGGTGGCCCCTTGTACCAATATTTATGTGTTTAAATAAATAAATAAAAATGAAATAGTATTTGCAACCTTATCATGGCTCCAGAGACCGGCTATTATGGAGCCATATGGATGAGTTCCTCTACCCTATGTAATAATATCTTAGAACCTTTGAATCTCTTTCCAACCTTGACCTTGGACCATGTAAAAGAAGTGCATCCACTTCAATTCTTTGGTTTTGTATAATATATATTTTACTCAATACCGTCTCCTGATTGGCTAACATTTCTCAAGGTCACTTTAGATTCCTTCAAAGATCCTCCATAAATTATAGTCTCGCCGAGAGTGAAGCTGATGTATACGGTATTACAGCTGTCATTTTTCAGGGTGTAAAATGTATTGCCCAACAAATTTGCACCACTTACATTAGAAACATGCTAACCGACTTAAACGTACATATATCTAAGCTAAAGGACAAGAGCAACATTAATACAAACAATTAGGATGAATAATGATAATCTTACTTATTTATTTATTTGAACACATAAATATTGATACAATGCGGTACCAGATATATATGCGCCACACAAATCTCATTTCATTTGTGTCAGGACTGTGATACTGCCGAGGTGCCCAAACTAGAGCAGGTGGTTTTCTTAGGGGGCAACAACCAGAGCCTTTGACCTAAAGATCTGCTCCACAAGGCAGTAGAGCATCGTAAGGAGATGAAGTTCCATGTTAGCCGGTGACCAACGATTAACTCGTACGCCATTTGTTCCTTCAGGATACTGGAGTCAGCCCATGTGAACCATTGGTTTGGAATCAGGGTTTTTCCAACTCCCCTAAGTGTGAACTTTCCGTGTCCACCAACCAATAATAATCTGACTATTATCGACAATATAATACATATACAATATGATCATTGTATAAAAAAAGGTATCATCTTACCCTTGACCAATTTTTTCTAATCTTTGATATTTTCTATTTGGATCACCAATACTAACAATCATTCGAAGTTTTTCTTGTATCATTTCATCAGTCATTTTAGATTTACATTTTTTATTTAAATTATTACGTTCTAATGTACCAATTGTATGATTATTATCATTATTACTATGATGATGATGATGCTGTTGCTGCTGATGATTATTATTATTATTGTCGATAGGATTAGTGATCATAGTATTATTCGATGAGATTTGTTGATGATTTATTGATTTAACTGTACATGTTGTGGTTGAAGTATCAGTATTAGTATTAGTAGTACTAGTAGCATTATGGAAATGATGCTGATTACATGTAAGAGAATGATTATGTATAGAGGAAAGATTAGTCATGGGCATTGTTGTTGTTGTTGATGATGATGATGATGTCATGGATATTAGTGTATTTGTAGCATTACACATTGTTGATAGGATACTATTATTATTAGTAGTAGTAGTAGTATTAGTAGAAGGGACCATAGTTGTACAGATAGAATTTGTATTTAAGAAATCTAACTGATCATTTATACTTTTATCAATATGATCATTTACAATAGTAGGGATAGTAGATGTATTGGTAGGTAATAACATTGTTGAAGATTCATCATCGAATTCATAAGAATTAGATTTTTTCACTGTTGAAATAGGATTCGCCGACTGTAAATAAACATCTGGGAGTTGTAATGATGTTGAATGAATACTTGTAGATGAATCATCACTATTATTGAATGATTGGGCGGTTGAATTGATATCTCCTCCACCAATCGGTTGAGTATACTAAAATAATAAATAATAGTAGAAAAGGAATAGATTAAATTAGATACTGAAGAGATATTACATAAAAGTTATTATGTAATCTGAAGCTAATTCTCATCAAGAACTGATAACACTTGGAGAACATATGTATACAGAAATCATGAATTTATATTATCACAGAGGGGTTTGTGGAGATTTTTGTAATTTTAAATAGTTGAAATCATAGGAATTGAAGCTAGACCACCATGGAAAACTTGGAAGTACTGGACGGCCGTTTCGTCCTATTGTGTGAATCATCCGTGGCAGTGCACATCCACGGTCCCGCCTTGCAGGATTCGAACCTAGGACCAACAAGTCTCGCGCAGAGCACTTAACCGATAGACCACTGAGCCGGCAGTGGCCAGTGGAGCTAATCCATGTCAGGTAGAGACAGGTATCTACCTCAGTACAATAAAAGTTCGTCACGCGATTTCGTGGATTGCGCACTGCTGAGGAGTCCCACAATAGGACGAAACGGTCGTCTAGTTATTCCAGGTTTTCCACGATGGTCTACCTTCAATTGACTCATGATCTTAACTATATAAAATATATATTATGATTGTAAATAAAATACCATTAACATTGTACGGAACTAGTAGACAATGATTACAATGAATTATATGTATATATGAGCTCACTGTTTCGAAATGGAAATTGTGTTTTGTACAGTTGAATGAATTGGAAGTTAGGCCAGTTGTCGTTGATAATGGTTCAATAACAAACAAATGGGTTGTAACTGAAAAATCCCCGACAGTTGCTGCTACCTTGATGTGGTGGTCGTGATTGCCTATCGTGATGAACCAATCGAGATATACTGGCTGTAACAGTCGTTCCTCAAGGTCCTACCATACCAGACAGGTCGGTTAAAGAGCGGTAAGACTAAAAGCAGCAATCCCAAGGTCCGAAGGTGAAGTCGTACTGCCGACTGTACAGAAGTGTGACAGCAGTAATGTGTTTCCTTCAGACAACCAGCATAACAGTGATGCTGCCTTCCCACAAGGAGGGGTGGGGTTAGAAAAGGTCAACCCTAAAAATGAGCACCTCACCTTATCCCACAGATTTCCGTCTCCGGCGGTAAGGTCCCAACAAGTAAGGAGCTAACACGAAAACTACCCACAGAACGGTCGTGTGTGACTGGTTCTGAGCAGTTGTCCCTTGGGCACTACAATCACGCTCTCAGGTCACTAAGACCACTACTAATCCAATTTCTTTTTATGTACCTCTGAAAGAACCCTTCCACGGTGTGGGCATCCAGGAAGTGATAACTGCCCTCATACCTCTAGCATTACTCAAGACTGAGCTGAAAAATCTAAATCATTTAACTACAATAAATCAGCAACTGAATATCATCATCATGATTCCCGTTAAATCTGAGGGTCCTTACACTTTCTATCCCATATATGGTCGT
Organism: Schistosoma mansoni; assembly: GCF_000237925.1. Lineage (NCBI taxonomy): Eukaryota > Metazoa > Platyhelminthes > Trematoda > Strigeidida > Schistosomatidae > Schistosoma > Schistosoma mansoni. The sequence continues at coordinate 289,873 of NW_017386080.1, read as the reverse complement.
TATATGTTCATTGATGCTAAAAAGTCTCAAACTAAAATGAAATAGTTTTGCATACACAACTTCAAACTTTACATTAGCACAACCGAAAACGAATCGAAATAAAAGGAAACGGAATGTAGCCGCTCAGCACAGGCCAGTTCCTCCATACCAAATGGGAATTGCAACGCTTTCGCACACAGTCCTCAATTCGGCTGGAATATATATATATATATATATATATATATATATATATATATATATATACGACAGTAGCTCTTTCAGGGTTACTGCTCGTCCCAAACCCAGATCAAGAAAGACTGAGCATGGGATCAGCAACGCCTGCCCAACGAGCACTAATTCGAATGAAAATTATGCTGAGTAGAGTTTTCTACACAATACATACAAAGACATAATATAGAAATATGCCACACGTAATGTCAAGTTAATTAGAACAATCACAATAACATTACAACTTCGATCAACAGAGTTCCCCTTCACACCTAAATGACTACTTCAACATGATATTAGTCTCTACACAATAACTAATCAATTATAATCATTATTCTACTTCAACTAGAACATCACAATTTTTGTTTGGATTGATTCTTCAAAACACATATCATAACCAATTAATAAAAAATTACAATACATAATGAGGAAGTATTTGCCAGTGTAGATAGGAGAACTTTACAGGTCCTTCTACGATATTACTGTGTGTCTGAGGAGATCGTCTACAAGGGATAGGTTGCAGGTAAATAGACGATTTGGAATTCGCTGATTACCTAGCTCTTCTATCCTATACACACCAACAAATCTCGATGAATACATACAGTGTAACAACAGACTCTACAGTAGTAGATCCTCAAATACAATATAAGAACCACCAACACAATCATACTTGATGGAGATGTTCTGGAACAAGTGAAAAGTTTGACGTACCTAGGGAGCTGATAAACATATGAAGGCACAGATTGGAAAACCAAGATTAGTATCCCTATAATTCACAAACATCCACAACTCTAATCAAATGTCAAACAACATCAAAGTCACAATCTTTAATACAAACGTCTACACAGTTCCATTCTACACAATTGAAACTTGCACAACTATCACAATCATCATTAAAAAGTCACAAATAATTATGAACAGTTGTCTACACAACAAATTCAATGACTGTTCACCACATGATACCATCAGCAACAACCTACTGAAGTAGACAGCAATTCAACATCCAGTTTAAGAGAAAATTAGGAAAACACATTGGAAGTGGATAGGATATACATTTTGCGAATCATCAAACAGTATCATCAGGCAACACCTAACTCGGAATCTTCAAGTTAAAAGTTAAAGATGAGACTCAAAGAACATATTGAGTCGGGAACTGGAATTTGATTATCAAAAGAATGAATAGCGATTGGGAACAACGGGAAAGGATTGCTGATGATAGTTATATGAAGAATGTTGGTGGGCGGTCTATGCTTCTCCATGAGGGGTATCAGTGGTAAATAAGAGTATATATACATATACGTACATAAGTTAACTTCTTACGATATGAATAACTAATAGTTTAGCAATGAAGTTTATTAGATCGTAGATTCAGTATGTTATGTCTGAAGTGTTTCGAATTCACTAGTAGCGAACGGAACAAAGATTTGTGACCAAAGACCGATAAGCTAGCTATTCTGACGCGACCCATAGCCAGCTATCAAAAATAGTGTAATATACGTCAATAATATGTTATTAATTTATAAAAAAACATGTCAATATATGAAATACAACGCAGTGCACAGAATAATAATAGTAATGAATTGATTATTACTACTATTAGTATTATTATCGCTATTGTAAACACCACAAAAAAAACAGTAGTGGGCACACCGGAAAACGGAAAAGACTAGAGAATTAAAGATGTGTATCTGATTCTCCTAGATATTATACAACACATTACTACTGTAGTGAAAAAGACACGAGGTGGGACAATCGAATGTATTTACGCAAAATTCTGACAACCATCTAGTGAACAGTTAATTTGCAAACTATCAATCAATTGTCTCAATCTTCACTGTTCCTTCAGTAAATATCAAATCATTTTCTCTAATTCCATTATTCATGCATTTTCCTACCGATTGCGTTTCATTTTAGTTCTTCCCTTATCAGTCTTCTGACAAAATACATTCTATGTCTAACCATCACCATATACTACTTATGAGGATATAAGTAGACCACACTACACTACCATAACTACTACTACTACTACTACCACTTTTATGACTGATCATCTTTTGCCTCTCTCTCTCTCTTTCCTTATTCACCCAACTAACTTTGTATATGTTTATAATAAAATGATCCATATCATCCACATCATATAAATGCTATATCTATAAATAAATAACCTATAAGTAACTACAAATGAAATCACATAAGAAAAAAGAATAGGGGGAAGATTTTTAACGGTACACACATAGGATAAATGGATAGATATGAAATACACAGATGAACTAATAAAACCAAGAAAAGAACAACAACAAAGATTGTTCAAAGTTCTTTCCAAAAAAAAACAATATTGATTATATTTATAGAAAGTTGAGGGCTTTAAGAGGAAATTTTATAACAGTACTATGCACTAGTCCACCAGGGTGTTTCGTACCTGAGTGGTTGCGCCACAGGATTGGGCTGTGCTGTTCGTATTGTAACGTTGAAGCCTATATAGTGTCTGGTTCTCCTATAGGGCGAGATTGAGCTGTACTAATTGGGTTAAGCCTGGACAGCGTCTGGCTCTCCTGTTAAACGGAATTGAGCTGTACTGTTTGCGTTTTCTCATGAAAGTCTAGATGGTGTCTGGTTATTCTGAAAACCAGTGCAAAATTACCCTGGCTCACAAGGGTATATTATATCATGCACTGAGGGTTCGTTATTTGATAATCTTGGTTAATTTTTGCTTTCTAATACTATATACATCTATCAAGTTAATAATCATTGTCATGCCACCGAATGCCCTGGTACGGCTGAGAGGGGAGAGAGTACGCTCTCCCTCTCCAAATGCTGTCACATGGCCATGCGTATATAGCCTCTGCCACACAAGTCCTACTCACTGCCTTCTCACGGGATTGCTGTTGTTTACGAAATTGAGAGGACGAAAACCGAATGTCTGGCGCTTTAACTGACTTAGTGGACACGGAAAGTCCATATCTAGGGGAGTTGGAAAACCCTGATTCCAAACTAATGGTGCACATGGGCTACAGTATACTGAGGGGACAAATGGCGTATGAATCAATCACTGAACACCAAGTACCATGGGACTGCATTTTCTCACGATGCTCCACTGCCATGTGGATCAGACCTTTAGGTCAAATGCTCAGGGTTTGGCTCCGTAAGAAAACCGCCTGCTCCGGTTTGGAAACCAAAGCAGTATCACAGCCCTTACACAAATGAAATGAGATTTATGTGGCGCATATATATCCGGTGCCCCCTTGTACCAATATTTATGTGTTTAAATAAATAAATAAAATAATCATTATCATCATCGGATACAAACAATTCAGTTATAAATTGTATTTCTTTGTAGGAGACAGGGCGGTAGATAACAGATATTTCCTTATGAATAATGTTAAGTAACCATATAACGAAGTACGTCAATCTTACTAATAATATCTGACTTAAATAATATGAAAACATACAGTTTCAATTTTCAGACTCCACCTATTAACAATATACATCTTTGAAATTGAATCAATTGAAGTGTATTTCAATGAATGTTACATATAAACATTGAAAAATTAAGTATACACTTGAGATGTAATGATGATATACAACGTAGGATCAGGCACATATATGCTTCAGTCCAAGTTGCCATACCTCATTAGCATTCCAATATATCTTGGCATTGTTACTCAGTGCTAACAGAAAACTCTGCATTTTATCATTTATCTATAAATAAATGTGTTATTTCTTGCTCTAATGTAATTTTGAAACCAACATGGATAAGTAGAATAGGATGAAGATGGAAAAGTTAAGCGATAACAAGACATAGATCGAAAAGAAATCCCCTGCTGCTTGCATGATGCGTTATGATGCTTGGAGTAGGCTAAAAGAAAGTTTGGATTGGACAAATGGAAACGTAGCATCAGTTCATAAAATCACTGTCTATTGGTGATCTGAATCATGTTGGTAGGTTGAAACTACAAGATTGAGGGTCTGTAAAATAACCACAATCAGTCGTTGGTGAAGTTTGATGACACGGTTCAGAATTATTCACAGCAATGTAGATTCATTCACACTTTATCTTCTCATACATCTTAAGTTCCAGTAATCCTTCATATAAAACTTTTTTCATTTTCATCTTCTCGAGTCAAAATCTCAATCTTCAGTTGTTCTCACTATGGTGTTTACCAAGATTTTTTTCAACCCCTAAGCTAAACATATTGTTAATTCTATCTCATCGTACTGAAATGATATAGTAACTTGGCATAATACACATTGTTGCCAGGTTCAACGTTGATTATAAGTGTCATAAGGAATGAAATGGTTTGAATAATTTTTTCTGGTTAGCGTTTTTTTTAGCCAGTTGGTTTTCTACGGGATGGGGTCGCTAACCCCATGCCTAACCCTCCTCCTTTACCCGGGCTTGGGACCGGCAGTAGCCCCCATAGGAGCAACAGGCGGAGATAGGCATGAGAAGAATGAACAAAAGTTGGATAGAACTAGAAAAGAAAACCCAGGAAAGAGTGGGTTGGAGAAAGCTGGTCGGCGACCTATGCTCCATTGGGAGTAACAGGCGTAAGTAAGTAAGTAATAAGGAATGAATTAAGCTCCTTCTAAACTGTTTTCATCAAGTTTTGATAAACAGATAGAATAATTTGATGGTGTACATCACATAGATTCAAACAAATACACACACACGTACGCTTTATGTCCAGAAAAACAGATTCATAAAATTAAGAATAAATCTTCAAATCAACAAGAGTCAGTCAATCAGTTACAACGTAGAACTTCGTACGTACGTACGTATATCAGTCCGAGTTGCCATACCATATTAGCACAGAGATACAGTCGTCGATTCAAATCCCATAGTGGTCGAACTACTAAGAGTAAGGGTTTGACGATTTTATTCAAGGAGTATAATCCCAAGAAATAAATTTGGAAAGAGAAAAGAAAAGGATATGAAGGATTCAGAAGACTATAATTTGAGAGAACGAACAAATAGAATGAATATGTAACCTTTATCCAAGATTAAGAGAATGAAGGTGTCATTGTTATTGTCTCATTATCATATGAATACATAGCAAACTTATTTCTATAGCGACCTCTTCATTGTGACACATTACTTTTACAGAAAATATAAGATTTCATATATCGTAGTGATAGACTGTGAGTTCGAACTTTGTGTTTATAACAACATTCAGATTTAATAAACACACCTAAGTTCCAAGTTCGAAATAGAAAGAAATGATACCTTCTGGATTTCACTGTTAACCACAATCCAGTTTTATTATGCTATTATTATAATGCTATGTGATAACCAACCAGAGCTACAATTTTTATAGGTACATGGAATGTCCGGACAATGTGGGAGACCGGAAGAATCTTCCAAATTGCATGTGATAACCAACAGTATTTTAGCCAACAACAGTTTAGTCTAATATTGTTTCAGTAATGTTTAGAAGAAGGTATTATTTATCATATAACCTAACGATAAGTTTGACTAAGCGACTAATGAAAAGAGTCAGTCAGTCAGCTATAACGTAGGACCAGACACATTTATGCATCGGTTCAAGTTGTCATACCTCACTCATTAGCACAACAAGATGAACGCCAAATTCATATTAGTAGTTAATTTAATGGTGATAATATATAAAAGAAAGGTTGTATGTAAGGATAGTACAGGAAGAAAGAAAGATATGAAGCAATTATAATCCCAAGGTTTAAGGGAAGATAAAGAGTTTATACACAATTACGCCATTGTAATCGATTCTGAGCCATGTCACACACAGTCTCCAACTATTGATTACGATAGTCACACGGAACCCAACCATCTCAGTCGATAAAGATTCATGACCTCATCAACTGATTTACCATCATTCCGTAATACCCTGTATCTAACCTCACTATTACTTACCCGGTGATCCCATCAGATCCGAGCAATGTTTCTAAGGCATCTGTGATCAAATACTAATAACTTACGAGTATCTTTTACTCTTAATGGCAACGTTTCACAGTCGTAAACTAGAACAGAACGAACTGCTGCACAGTATACTAGTCGTCTTCGCTATAGATGACGTAATTTGGCAAAAGTCAAACGAGCTTTTTAAATCTGTGCCGAGATTTCGTCAGACATCAACTTATTAGGGCTGAACAAACTTCCATGATAAGTGAAGTTGTCGACGCCTGATTTTCTCCTGTTTGCAATTCACGACTCTTAGTTAGGCGCCTGATAATTACTGAAGCAACTATTTTAGATGCTATGTTAGTCAGACTAAGCAACTAATGAAAAGAACTTATCATTGAATGAAATACACATTTTACTACATGTTTTATAGAGTTCAATCACATGTGTGTGTGTGTGTGACGATTAACATATCTCATAAAAAATAAAATAAACTTATAATCACATATAAATGACTAGTTACCACAGCCACTACATTTGTGTTATATAACAAGAGTGTTTAAAGAAAAAAAAAGAATGGAACAATTCTGTTATGTTAGCCAAATTAAAGTGTACATGGAATTAGGTCAACAACAACAACGAATATAGAGATGTGTTGGAACTGCAAAAAACAGAAACCAGTGCGCGTATACACACACACACACACACAAAACAAAACACTAAAGGGATATATAGAGAGAGAAAAACCTATTTTTAAAGTATGAAAAGTGCACATCTATATACTTTTTTTGGGGGGGAAAGAAACAAAAAGGAGGAATATGAATAGATAAATGGATGGGGAATAGTAAAGAAGCCCAAAAATATAAATAAACAAATTGTTGTAATATAAACTAGTTGTATTGATCGTTCTCTTTTCTTTCATCGTTACAGTACAGTCAACTAATCTTGTTTTAATGTAAATAAAAGAAACGATATACAGTGAAAGAAAGTGCATTCTCTTAGAATGTTTTAGAGAGATAATGAATGTAATATAGATGAACTAAAATGGTTAGCTGATCAAAACATGATGGGGGAAAAAGAGATAATGTCAATGGAATACTGTATAACGTAATAGACAATATGTAAGATATTATTATCCTTTTGACGCGCGTTTCGTCCTATTTGGGACTTGTCAGCTAGATATGGATGACGCGATGGCATTTGGAGTGAAAGGTACTGGGTTCGAGTCCTAGAGTGAACATCAACAAATCTGAGATGCAGGTACATCCAGCTGACGAGTCCCAAGTCGGAAGAAACACGCGTCAAACTGGATTCCACTGCTAGCCACTATCCATCTTTGCTTATAATGCTTGTGAATTTAGGTTATATCGAGGCAATACGTACAGTATGCACATATGTCAATGAGAGACTGACCAGTTGCAGTCCTAAAAACATCAATGGGAAGATCCAAACAAACAATACTATGTATATAATATAGTTAATCAAGAAGAAGTGAACAAACCCGATAAAAAAATAATGTAAACGAAATTTAAAACAATTAGTCTACGCAAAATACTCAACATCCATTGGCCGGATACTATCAGCAAAAACGTTTTATGGGAGGGGACAAACCAGCTTCTAGCTGAAGAGAGGAAATTAGGAAAAAACGTTGGAAGTGGATCAGATATACATTAAAGTAATCAACAATGTGCATTACAAGGCAATCCCTAACTTGGAATCCGGAAGGGAAACGAAAAAGAGGAAGGCCAAAGAACATAATACACCGGGAAATAGAAACAGATATGAAAAGGATGAATAGAAACTGGAAAGAACTGGAAACGAAGGCTCAGGACAGAGTTGAATGGAGAATGCTGGTGAGCGACCTATGCTCCTCGACGAGGGGTAACAGGCATAAGTAAGTAAGCAAGTAAGTAAGTCCCTTTGATAAATTTCGATAATGTAATAAGAAGACAAAGATTATAAGAACTGATAACTGATACAACACAAAGAACATTATCACAAACACACTTGATGGAGATGTTCTGGAACAAGTGAAAAGTTTTACATACGTGGGGACATGGTAAACATATGAAGGCACAGATTAGAAAACTAAGATTACCATTCCTACAATTCACAAACATCCACAACTCTAATCAAATGTCAAACAACATCAAAGTCACAATCTTTAATACAAACATCTACACAGTACCATTTTACAGACTTGAAACTTGCACAACTATCACAATCATCATTAAAAAGTCACAAATAATTATGAACAGTTGTCTACACAACAAATTCAATGACTGTTCACCACATGATACCATCAGCAACAACCTACTGAAGTAGACAGCAATTCAACATCCAGTTCAAGAGGAAATTACGAAAACACATTGGAAGTGGATAGGATATACATTTTGGGAATCATCAAATGAATGTAATATAGATGAACTAAATGGTTAGTTGATCAAATCAGAACTGATAATCTTTGTCTTCTTATTACACTATCGATATGTAAACGAAATTAGATCAGCTGGAATTGTAACCATGAAGAACAGGAATAATGATGTATGTATAAGACAAGAATAAAAGAAAACAAGTGAATATCCAGAATAAAATGGTGTATAGAAAAATGCTGTCAATGATTGTCATAAAGATGTGCTTTAGGACTGTAGTTGATCAATCTCTCTCCTAAACATCAATGGGAAGATTCAATCAAACAATACAAAAAGGAATTAAAACTTTATCCCAAAAGTTAGTGGCTATCTGGACTCAGTACATAAGTAAGGTGATGGCGTTTGGAGCGAACGGTATTGGGTTCGAGTCCCGGGGTGGACATCAACTCTGAGACGCAGGTACATTCAGCTGACGAGTTCCAAATAGGGTGAAACTCACGTCCTGAATTCTACTGTTAGTCGCCATCCGTCTTTGCTTATAAATATGAATTTATATCACTTATGACTGACAATTGATCCAAATCCTCTAAACGCTCTTTAGAATAATCAACTCTGATTGTTACATGGACAATATTCAAGAACTCTACATCATTTTTGAAAGTTATATAGTGGTTAGAGATCTTGCATGAGATAGCCTAGAATCATGCGCCATAACTCATATGTTTTTACTCTTTGTTTTGCCCTAGAAACTGAGCTTTGAAGTCTTCTTACACATTTTTCTCTTTTACGATACCGAATGTTTTTCAGTAAAACTACTATTACTTTGGGATTTGTCTTGAAATAATTTTATTTCACTGTACTAATATGGTATACCAACTTGAACCGATGCACCTATCTGTAAGGTTTTACGCTTCACTTGACTAACTAAAAGGCACATAATTCCTGGACTAAAATAAGTTGCTTGATCTATTGCGTAAACCTAAACCTCGTTATATAGGTATTGACATCAACCACAATGATTCAAAGGAAATTTTTTACATAAACAACATTTTAACGGACCTGGTACAGCTGAGAGCGGGGAGAGTCAGCTCCCCCTCTAAAAATGCTCTTACATGGCCACGTGAATACAACCACTACCACACAAGTCCTATTCACTACCTTTTCACCACGGCATTACTGTTGTTTACGAAATTCAGAGAACGAAAAGCGAATGTTCGACGCTTTAACTGCGATGTTGGATACGGAGGATCCATTTAGGGGAGTTGAAGACCCTGATAACAAACCAATGGTGAGCATGGGCTCCAGTATCCTGAGGGAAGTATCATAGCCTTAACACAAATCAAGTGACTTCTGTGAAACATATGTATTCGATGCACTTCTGTACCAATATTTATGTGTTTAAATAAATAAATCTTGAACCCGATTACACAGGGTTAACTAATCAGTGTTCAGATAGTTCATTGATCAATGAAAATTATGAAATAAACAACAAATTATCAGTCAATCATCTTAAATTTCATTATTCCTGCATTTTCATGGTAATTGCTTTCCGTTTCTGTTCTTTCCTTCTCAATCTTCTACAAAAATACATTCTATTCTTGACTATCGTTGTATACTACTTATGAGGATATAAGTAGCCCACACCACAATAGTTATGTAACGACATAACATGAAAATTTACGAAATAAAATGTTAACTTATAAAGAAAATGCTAGAGACAGAATCATCAAGAAACAATTGAAATAGATTATCACCAAGAAGAAGATAGATGATTTGTAAACGTGAAAATAACAATAAAGAAAGAAACTCATTTAGTATTGTATGCTTGAATCTTCCCATCGATGTGTTAGGACTGCAACTGGTCAGTCTCTAATTGGCATATGTGCATACTGTGCGTATTGTCTCGATATGGCCCTATTTTACAGGTGTTATAAGCAAAGATGGATAGTGGCTAGCAGTGGAATCCAGTTTGACGCGCGTTTCGTCCTATTAGGGACTCGTCAGCTGGATGCACCTGTATCTTGAGTCCCAGAGTGATCATCAACTCTGAGATGCAGGTACATCCAACTGACGAGTCTGAAATAGGACGAAACACGCGTCCTGTATTACACTGCTAGCTACTATCCATCTCTGCTTAAAAAAGAAACTGTTGAATAATATTTTTTTAAGAATACTAATCTCTTAGAATAAGCAATGTAGGACATGGTACATGTATGCATTGATTCATGTTATTATACTACACAACAACAGTACAGAGAGATTAAATTATTAAGACTATAATATGGTTATTGATTTCTAGTAATTCCTAGTAAAAAAAGGGAAGGTGCACTGGATTTTGGCATGTCTCCATAAACTTTAAAGATGATGATAATCAGTTAACTATTAATGTTAGCGAAGTGTCATTATTAATACATACTTCAAACATTGAGATACTGTTGATTGCTAGCTAAGTAGAAGAGTATGGTCTTGGATTTTCGTTTCATTTATGTTATAATTAGTATTTTCTGTTTATTTTCATAAAAACTTCAATATGAAATGTATAAGTAACTACGATAAAAATGACCGATAATCAAGCATTTGGCTACTTTAAGAGAGTCATAGTTACTCCCGCCCCCAAATGCCCTGGTATGGCCGAGAGTAGGGAGAGTCCGCTCTCCCTCTCCAAATACTCTCAGATGACCACACGTATATAGCCTCTACCACACAAGTCCTACTCACTCCCTTCTCGTGGCATAACCGTTGCTTACGAAATTTAGAGGACGAAAATCGAATATCTGGCACTTTAACCGGGTTGGTGGACACGGAAAGTTCACCTAGATGAGTTAGAAAACCCTGATTCCAAACCAATGGTTCACATGAGCTCCAGTATCCTGAAGGAACCATATGGTGTATGTGCCAATCGTTGGTCACCGGATACTAAAGAATTGCATCACCTTACGATGCTCTAATGCCTTGTGGATCAAATCTTTAGGTCAAAGGCTCCTGGTGTGCCCCCCCCCCAAGAAAACCACCTGTTTCAGTTTGGGCACCTAGGAAGTATCACAGCCCTCACAAAAATCAAATGAGATTTGTGTGGCACATATATATTTGGTACCCCCTTTGTACCAATATTTATGTGTTTAAATGAGGAAGAACCATGGTTAACCGCCTAAAATATTGATGTTAAGTAAATTGAAAACATAAAGGTTATGTACAATGTAATTGCCTTTCTTAAAGTTAATTTATGTGAACTGTTTATTTTTTTTATTTATTGATTCAAATGTCAAATTTACCAATTCATTCATATAATAAATATGATAATAGAGTGGGTAGTTGGGTGAATGAAAGGCTATGGGATACATGTACAAGTTCAGAAAGCATAAAAACAAAATAAACAAATTTGTATTTCCACTAAAGTAAACACCAACTAAACGTCACATATTCGTAGTAAAGGAATGAAAAAAGATAGAAAATAAACAAATCATAGTAGCTATTCATGAGATGACAGTTAATTAAACAATTACCGGTTGTTTACTTTTATGTGAATCGACATTGAATGTGAAGAAGAATTTAAAATTATATCGATCACAATGGAACGATCGATTATCGAGGTTTGAATCCATTGAAATTTATTGAACAGTTCATAGGTCAGTCAGTCAGTCAGCTACAACGTAGGACCAAGCACATATATGCATCGGTTCAAGTTGCCATACCTCACTCATTAGCACAACAAGATGAACACCAAATTCATAGAAGTAGTTAATTTAGTGGTGGTAATGTATAAAAGAAAGATTGTATATAAGGATATAGTATAGGAAGAAAGACAGATATGAAGCAGTTTTCATCTCAAGGTTTAAGGGAAGATAAAGAGTGTATACGTCTGCGCCATTGTGATCGATTTTGAGCCATTTCACCTTAAATCTTCAACTGCTGGTTTCGATAGAAGCTAGGAACACACAATTAAGTGAAATTATTTGTAACGATATCAGGAAATATCTGAATTCCTGAAGATAAAATCACTGTAATTAACTTTAACCAACAATCAGCCGATTAAACTCATCACCTTAGCTTACAAAAATCAGTCAGAGTTAGATTACCATTGAAAACTTGAAAGTACTGGATGGTCGTTTCGTCCTAGTATAGGACTCCTCCGGCAATGCAAGTCCACGATCCCGCCTGGTGGGATTCGAACCTGCGATATAAAATGGTGGTCTAGCTTAAACTGATTCATAAATTCAACTATTAAAAATTACTACAGTCCCTGCGGACCCCGGCTCTAATAAAAAAAAAGGAGTCCTCAGGATAAATATGATGATTTCATTTGAACCAAGTACATGGGTATATATATACACATGTCGCATCTATCTATCTATCTATGTCGATAGTCAGATAGATAGAAATATCCACACATACACATGAAAAAAGAACAGCAAACAAATTAATTACTTAAACATGATGTTATTGTGTTGGACAATAAGCATGATAAGGAGAAAGAAAAAAGGCAGAAGAATCATACAGCATTACTGACTGATTGTGTGGATTGATTTTGTGGTGTCAACACAAATCAATTAGGATATACATCTATATCTGAATGTTATGATTGTAGTGTAAGAAAAATTGAATGAAAAAAAAACAACCATGCACAGATAATAGTAATATAGATAGGTAACACTTTTTTTATATTGCTAGTAAACGAAGTGTGCAGTTTAATTACATGATTATTCATAGTTATTAGTAGGAAACTGAGAGGTACACCTTCCTAACGAGCACTAATTCGTATGAAAATTATATCAAGTAGAGTTTTCTACACAATATATACAACTACATGGTACAGAAATACGCCACACGTAATGTCAAGTTAATTAGAACAATCACAATAACATTACAACTTCGATCAACAGAGTTTCCTTTCACACCTAAATGACTACTTCAACATGATATTAGTCTCTGTACAATAATTAATCAATCATAATCATTAGTCTACTTCAACTAGAACATCACAATTCTTGTTTGGATCGATCCATCAAAGCACATATTATCATCAGTTAATTAAAAATTACAATATATAATGAACAAGAATTTGATAGTGTAGATAGGAGAACTTTACAGGTCCTTCTACGATATTACTGTGTGTCTGAGGAGATTGTCTACATCATACGCAACTCCCACCTGTTACTCCATTGCAAATTCGTTCAAAAAGGCAAGCTCACAGATGCATTCCAAGTGAACACCAGTGTCACACAACGCTGTTTAATCTCATTTTTCCTCTTTTTTCTGATGATCGTAGACTGCATTAAGAAGACCACTGCATCTCAGTGGAAACACGGAATACAATAAATAGATTGCATGCAAATAGACGATTTGGACTTCACTGATCATCTAGCTCTTCTATCCTATACACACCAACAAATCCAGGTGAAGACACACAGTGTAACAACAGACTCTACAGTAGTAGGCCACAATAATAACAGAGGAAAAACCAAGATCTTCAAATAAAACTAACACAATCACACTTGATGGAGATGTTCTGGAACAAGTGCGAAATTCTACGTACCTGAGGACCTGATGCACGTATGAAAGCACAGATTTGAAAACTAAGATTACCATTCCTACAATTCACAAACATCCACAACTCTAATCGAATGTCAAACAACATCAAACTCACAATCTTCAGTACAAACGTCTACACAGTTCCATTTTACACAATTGAAACTTGCACAACTATCACAATCATCATTAAAAAGTCACAAGTAATTATGAACAGTTCTCTACACAACATATCCAATGTCTGTTCACCGCATTATAACATCAGCAACAACCTACTGAAGTAGACAACAATTCAAAATCCAGTTTAAGACGAAATTACGAAAATACATCAGAGGTGGGTAGGACATACATTTCGGGGATCATCAAACTGCATCATCAGGCAACACCTAACTCGGACTCCTCAAGTTAGAAGTTGAAGACGAGACCCAAAGAACACTATGAGTCGAGAACTAGAATCTAATTATCAAAAGAATGAATAGCAATTGGGAATAACTGGAAAGGATTGCTCATGACAGGGTTCCATGGAGAATGCTGGTGGGCGGCTTATACTCCTCCATGTGTGGTAATAGACACAGTAAGTAAGTAAGAGTTGGATTATTTAATTTGGTAAATTATTGCAATTAAAATTGAACTAAAATATGTCAATACTCCCCTCATGTGAGATCAACATAGAAACAATGATATTTTTTTTTTAAAAGAAGTGACTATGAGGAATTGATTACACACAGTGACCGCCGTACAGAATATAACAATCATAAATATTTTATATAGTTGAGATCATGAGTTAATTGAAGCTAGACCACTAGGGAAAACCTAGAAGCATTGGACGGCCGTTTCATCCTATTGTGGAACTCCTCAGTGGCAGTGCACATCCACGATCCCGACTCGCGAGATTCGAACCCAGGACCTACCAGTCTCATGATCTCAACTATATAAAACTACTAAAATTTACACGAAACCTCCTTCTAAAATTAGATAATACTTTATGCATTAATACCAATTAACTTAATTCATTGAAAAAGGTTCAAGTATCATCGTTTTGTTATTGAAAATCGCTTTTTATCCCTAGTTCAATATTAATTGAACCAAATAGACTTATTTATTTAAACACATAAATATTGGTACAACGGGGCATCGCATAAATATGCACCACACAAGTCACTTGATTTGTATGTGGGCTTTGATACTGCCCGGGTACCCCAATCGAAGCAGGTAGTTTTCTTAGGGAACCACACTCTGAGCCTTTAACCTAAAGTTCTAATCCACAAGGCAACAGAACGTCATGAGATGCAATACCACAGTAGCAGGTGACCAGCAATAGGTTTATGTGCCATTTGTTCTTTCATGATACTGGATCCCATGTGTACCATTAGTTTTGAATCAGAGTTTTCCAACTCCCCTAGATCGATCCTCCATGTCCATCAACCCAGTTAATGCACTGGACATTAACTTTTCATCCTCTCAATTTCATAAACGACATCCTTGCCACGAGAAGGCAGTGAGTAGGACTTGTGTGGTAGTGGTGGTATACACGTGGCCATATGAGACTATTTCGAGAGGGGGGAGTTGACTCTTCTCACTCTCGGCCGTATCTGGGTATTTGGGGGCTAATAATTGAACAGTTGATTCATAGTAGTCAATTATAATTAAATTATGATATATATATATATATAAGCAAACTTTTAAAAGTATGTTGATTAAACATTACAGTACAATACATGAAAGCATACCTAACTATACCTAGTGATTGATCTGTACTAGTCAGCAAAAAAAAGTTGGTAATTATAATCATACAAAAAATATTATTACATTAATGTAAATCACGTGAAATGTGAACTTTATTAATACACATATTGCTTCAAGCAAATGGATAGTATCACTAGGTCTAACATACAGAGTATGGCTCATAGCCAAGTATCTGGTGAAAAATGTTCTAAGAGCTATGTCAATACTGTTCCTAGTGAAGTATCACACAGGAATGGTCTATATGTAGTGATACCCGACCGTTGCTGCTACCTTGATGTGGTGGTCGGGATTGCCTATCGTAATGAACCAATCGAGCTATACTGGCTGGAACAATCGTTACTCAAGGTCCTAACATGCCAGATAGGTCGTTTGAAGGGAGGTAAGACTAAAAGCAGCAATCCCAAGGTGAAGTCGTACTACTGACGGCAGTAAGTTGTTTCCTTCAGACAACCAGCATAACAGCGGTGCTGCCTTCCCACAAAGGAGGGGTAGGGTTAGAAAAGGTCGATCCTAAAAATGCACACCTTGCCTTATCCAACGGATTTCCGTCTCCGGAGGTAGAATCCTTTGAAGAACGGAGCTAACACGTCGAAAAACCCCCTACTGACTGATATGTAGTGAAAACTACGGCAGTTTAAGTTAATCTGGCATACCTTTGGAGGAGTTACGACACTAAACCAGATACAGAATTAGGTATGGAAAAACGGAATTACTAATTCTGTTTTATGGCTGTGACTACTAGACTATACGAATTAATGATAGCTGAGGACTCTTTGTATATGATCAATAATATTTCTGACTGTAATCCTGAAACAGTGAAAGAAAGACTGACTTATATGGTTTAATTACGGTACAAAGATACTGTTCTGGAATTTTGTGTGATTGTGCATTATTTATCAACTCCAGAAATTGTGAGAATTTAGTATTTTTTAAAGTTGAAATCATGATTCAATTGAAGCTTGACCACCATGGAAAACCTAGAAGCACTAATGGTCTAACTTCAATTGACTCATGATTTCAACTTTGAAAAATACTGAAATCTCCACAAAACCCCTTCTGAGAATTTAGTATGTTAACGACATCTTATTATAAGCTTCATTTTGATCTATGGATTATTATTATACGAATTACTGTTCCTAAATTATATTCAGTTTATTGATTATTGTCTCCCATGTTCACAGCCACATTTGCCTTGATCGTGTACAAATATTATTTCCTATTTTATAGTACGATGTGGACTGTTTGTTTATTATATAAACCGAGTATGTTTGAAATAAATTATTCGTATAGTAGAAGCTGTAATTGGTGTGTTTGGACTCAATTGGAAGGGCTAGGTGGACAAGGGACCAATAAAGACATTAAATTGCTCATACTAGCTGAACATCATTGATTTGGCACAGTATTAACACTAGACAAGTCGTATCCCGATTGATGAATAAATCACGTGATAAAAAGCCGGACATAAAATCGCAACAAGTTATCATACAGCTTCTTTTTATTTTTTTTTTAAAATTCATAACAGATAAATAGGTTCAAGGTTATAAATCATACATTAAAGTATTGATTGTTGAGAGATGGATACAGAGGGTAAAACGAAATGAAGTCAATGACCAATTTATTAGATGAATGAATTAGTTAAGAACAAATAGGTTACAAATTAACTTCTATTTAAAGTAATATTTATTTATTTAAACACATAAATATCGGTACAAACGAGCACCAGATATATATGCGCCACACAAATCTCATTTGATTTTAGTGAGGGCTGTGATATTGCCCAGGTGCCCAAATTGAATCAGGTGGTTTTCTTAGGGGGACATACCCGGAGCCTTTGACCTAAAGATCTGATCTACAAGGCAGTAGAGCATCGCGAGAAGATGCAGTCTCATGGTAGCCGGTGACCAACGATTGATTCATACGCCATTTGTTCCCTAAGGATACTGTAGCCCATGTGCACCATTGGTTTGTAATGAGGGTTTTCTAACTCCCCTAGGTGGATTTTCCATGTCCACCAACCGGTTAAAGCGCCTAACATTCGCTTTTCGTCCTCTCACTTTCGTAAATAACACCCCCACCACGAGAAGGCAGTGAGTAGGGCTTCTCTGGCAGACGCTATATACGCGTAGCTGTGTGAGAGCATTTCGAGAGGGAGAGCGAACTCTCCTCACTCTTGGCTGTACCAAGGCATTACAGAAAAGTGATAACAATAAATGATATTACATAAACAGAAAACTATATCTTTTCACTCACAATGTTTTTTTAAAAAATGTCAAATCTTAATATTTAGCATTTAGTATGCGTTTACAATATCTAGTACTATGGATTCTATTGAATAAATCAATGATAGAAACTATAGTATACAACACTTTAAGACACTTGGATGTTAACAAAGGAAGATGATGAATTGTTGGGAAAACTAAATAATTGAAGTAGAACAAACAGAGTAAAACAATATGGTATAAATTCGTTTACAAAGTAACGAAAACGATTATCTTTAATGTATACAGCTAATAGTCAGCCAGTCACAATGTAGAATTTCGTACGTACGTACGTATATCAGTTCGAGTTGCCATACCACATTAACACAGAGATGCAGTTGTCCATTCAAATCCCATAGTAGTAGAAGTAGTAAGAGTATAAACAGTAATCGGAAAGATTAGGGGTTGAAGATGTTATTCAAGGAGTATAATCCAATGAAATAAATTTGGAAAAAGAAAAAAGGGACATGAAGAATTCAGAAGATTAGGATTTGGTAGAGCTAATAGAAACAATAGCAGATGTTTAGAAGGAGACAAAGATCATGTGGATCGTTGAATTAGAAAATAAAACACTTGTGGTTATTAGCTTCTTGTAAGATTTTAGTATTGTTAACAAAATTTAAGTGGTCTTACTCTTACTACTTCTACCACTATGGGATTTGAATTGACAACTGCATTTCTGTGTTAATATGGTATGTTAACTCGAAATGATGTACGTACGTACGAAATCCTACGTTGTGACTGACTGACTGACTTAAGTGATCTTGCGGTTACTTTAACATTTAGATAATTGATAAGCACAGTACATTTTAAAATTACGTAAAATAATTCTTAAATTACATAGTTAACTTTCCTCCTTTCAGATATAGTTTCTTGGATAAAACCTGTGTAATACACAAAGAGATACACAGACAACAAAGTTCCTTACTCCATATATATTGATTACTAAACAAGATACTTATTTTAAACAGAATAACAGAGTATTATGAAACCATATAAAGAGAATGTAGGATAAAAGTGCCGACAGTGAACTGTTAGTGATTCGAAACCACAGTAATATTAACGACGTTACATTTATTATTCAATGTTGAATGCATGTGCTTGCCGCACGCAAATGCCCCGGCACGACCGAGGGTGAGGAGAGTCAGCTCTTACTCACCAAATGCTCTCACATGGCCACATACATACAACCACTACCACACAAGTCCTACTCATTGCTTTATCGCAGCATTACTGTTGTTTACGAAATTCAGAGGACGAAAACCGAATGTTCAGTGCTTTAACCGGGTTGATGGACATGGAGGGTCCACCTAGAGGAGTTTGAAAACCTTGATATCAAACTAATGGTACACATGGAATCCAGGATCATGAACGGAAAAAATGGTGTATCAGTCAATCGTTGGTCACCAGTTACCATGGGCTTGCATCTCGTGACGTTGTTCCATTTCTTTGTGGATTATACCTTTAGATAGAAGGCTCAGGGTGTGGTCCCCTAAGAAAACCATCTGCTTCGACTTGGTTGAAGTGTAAAACTAAATGTTTTAGTTAAAAAACAATGAAGAATGTCTGAATAAAAGTTTGATAAGATATATACACACATACACAAGTAGAAAGTTGTGAATCACAATTTTATGTTACCACCTTATATATAGTATTCGAGAAAACTTAAGGCTACATTCACTCTCTCCTTTAACACTCTAAAAGTTCCATAAAAAATGAATACTGAATATAAATAATTAAATACCCTTCTGAAATCTTTGAATCACAGAAGACTTATATATCCCAGATAATTATTACTTAAGCGTTCTTCTTTTTCTTCTTCCATCTTACAACAACACATGTTGTAGTTCATATTAACGTTTAAAAAAGGTAGGTATAAAATTGTACAAATGATATGTCTATAGTCTTTCACTTTTCCACCCAATTAGTCATAACCACAATTCATAGATGTGATCATGAATGAATTAATTATGAAGATTGAATTTGATTGAAATTTGAAATTGTATAACGTATAAAATTAGTCATTCACTATGTAAAAATGTACCTAACGCCTTCTAAGATCAAAATCATTTGACAAAGTAAAAAAAGAGTATCATATTATTAACAACTAAAGGTCCCCAAATGCCCTGGTACGGTGGAGAGTGTGCAGAGTCCACTCTCCCTCTCGAAATGATCTCACATGGCCATGTGTATATACCCTCTAACAGGGAAGTCCTACTCACTGCCTTCTCGTGGCACTACTGTTGTTTACGAAATTCAGATGACGAAAACCGAATGTCTAACACTTTAACTGGGTTAGTGGACACGGAGGGTCCACGTAGGGGAGTTGGAAAACTCTCGTTCCAAACCAATGGTGAACATGGGTTCCAGTATCCTGAGGGAACAAATAGCGTATGAATCTATTGTTGATCACCGGTTACCATGGGACTGCATCTCCTCACGATGCTCCACTACCTCGTGGATCAGATCTTTAGGTAAAAGGCTCCAGGGGTGGCCCCACAAGGAAACCACCTGCTTTGGTCGGGGCACGTGGGCAGTATTACAGCCCTCACACAAATCGAATGAGATTTTTGTGGCGCATATATATCTGGTGCTTTTTTGTACCAATACTTATGTGCTTAAATAAAATAATAAAAAATAAATAACAACTAATCATAAAAGGACTAGACCATCAGTTGCTAAGTGCTACGTTCGAACCCTGTTTAGTTTATATCAGTTTACTGAATCGAGTAGTACCATTGTCTTTTACACTTAAAAATGTGCTTCATATACAATTAACCTGGTGAATGAGTTATTATTTTTTGGTGAGATTCCTTTTAACAATCTACATAAGGCTGACGTTACATTAATAATTTAGTTGTACAATTCAATCAATAAAATTTGGCACAAATATATATCTCGGTTACTAAGTAGAGAGGAAGAAAGAGATAAAATTAACAAAATAAGAAGCTAAGAAATGAAAATATGACTATTTGTAACAGTGAATGTACTTGTCATACCCTAGTTTTGATGCTCACATCAGTCAGTCAGTCACAAGGTAGAACTTCGTACGTACGTACGTACGTATATCAGTTCGAGTTGCCATACCACATTAACACAGAGATACAGTTGTCGGTTCGAATCCCATAGTCGTAGAAGTAGTAAAAGTATAAGCAGTAATGTGAAAGATTAGGATTCGAAGATGTTATTGAAGGAGTATAATCCAGTAAAATAAATTTGGAAAGAGAAAAAAAGATAGAGATATGAAGAATTCAGAAGATTCGAATTTAGCAGGACACAAAGAGTGAATGCAACTTCGCCATTCCAAACGATTTTGAACCATTTCATTCAAGGTCTCTAACCATCGGTTGTTATCATCTCACGGATCACAATCAGGTAGTCTACACCTACCAACATGGCTCAGTCCACTTGTCAGTGACTTCATGGATTTATGCCACGTTTTCGTCTGGCCGCCCCCCCCCCAGTAACCGTGTCACTTCAATCATCAACATGTTATCATTCAATGAACGACTGAGTCCGGATAATAGCCACTGGTTCATTTAACGGGTATGAAGTTTTTTATAAGGATCTGTATTTTACTATTGTTGATATTAGTGATTATAACTGGCCACCTTCTAATGATAAATATGTACATTCTAGGCGGATCACCTAGGAATTAACATTTAGTCATAATAAATTCGTAAATTTTAATTTTGTCATGAGCATAGATAAAAGTTATCAAATATTCAAAGGGGTAAACAATATACAACAAAACATAGATACACAAATAATACAAAGGTTTTAAAAAACTACACCAAGTAATTCAAAATATCTATCCCCCCCCCTGCCTCATACACACACACACATACACGTTATCCAAGCAACAATGTTTCCTTTTTTTCAGTTAAACTGCCAAATGAAAGTCAAAATACGAGACAAGATTAATCAGAACAAAAAAACTATTGGGAATGATAGATCTATGAAAGTGTTGAGTCATTCATTCATTGCTAAACGATTTTCTTTCTTAGGTCTAAAAAAAGCAAAGTGATATAGAGACAACGACACAAAAAATACGAAAACTCAGACATAGGTGACAAATGTACATATATATATATATATACCCAGTAACTAGTAGACGCCTTAATTATAATGAAGTTCCATTACACTAATGCAAAACAACAACAACAACAACCTAATAGTTGATGTCAACGAACGTGAATGACTAATTGAATCATAATAATAATAATATTTAAAGGGAACAAAAAAGTTGGAAAATTTATTCGAAACAAACAGTGAAATCATTGTAAGCAAAAAAAAGATGGATAATGGCTAGCAGTCGAATCTAGTTTGATGCACGTTTCGTCCTATTTAGGACTCGTCAACTGGATGTACCTGCATCTCAGAGTTGATGGTCACCATGAGACAATCACTGAGTACATTAAATAATTTTATAGTAAAAGAGAGTTAAATAAAACAAAATAAACTTTAGTTTTCAAAGAAAAAGTAAGTAATAATTGCTCAGAAGTATTTCATCTTTCATTCGTACATTGTGGAGTCTTGTTCTCTGAGCTGGATGATATGGTCATGGATCTTTCATCGTTCTTCTGAACGACATCATTGTTATATCTTGTGGCCGAGTGGATGCCTAGTTAATGTATGATGTGATATGACCACCAATCAGAGAACAGCGAATTATCAATTGGAACAATGACATACGTAAACCGTACGAGCAGTTTAGAGTGCTTATCGATCCTGCTTCCGCCTAGCCCAGCCAGTTAAGTCCATAACACCAATAACAGCCTCTGCGGTATGTATCCTTGTATTTCAAACATACTGAGTTTGTATACCAAACAGACTGACCACATCGTACCAATAAGATATAAAATAACATTCGTACAAGAGTTAGCCAAATGTGGCTGTGAATAAGGGGAGCAGTAATTAATAGACTGGGCATAACTCAGGAATGGTAAGTCGTATAATAATAGTCCAAGGGTCAAAATAAAGATCACAATGAAAGGAACATGAATATGAGTAGTTTAATTATTTAGCAAATATACGATAAAAATTATATGCATAATATAGGTCCATAAATGGATCCCAAAGTTACCATTCACTATTGTTATCGGGCTATAACAATCATCTGCACAAACTTCAAGTAGATGAAGTATTGATGACTAGACTTAGAAAAAGGAGCGAATACTTTTTCCTTTTCTTTTTTTTGAAGAGACACAAAGCGCATTATGCTATTAGCAATAAAACAAGACCAATATTTGGAGTTTACAAAATTAGATAAGTCTCTTCGAATATATTCTTTACCTCCCCCCCGCCGGGTCGATGAAATATCCACCTTTTGTCAAAGATGCTAGAATATCCCACGAGTATCCTTATTACAGTTTTACATTAACATGTTGACTTAAGGTTAAGACGGTCATCGAAAATGAGGGAACACTGCCAAGTTGATTCGTCTTAGTATGTGGCTTCCTTAGAAGTGTACATATACAAAGTCATCAAAGATTAAAAACAGGAGTTTTAGGCTATAGACTTGATATCCCATAACTGACTTTCTTTTAAATGAATTATTTAAGCTCACTAATATTAAACATGCTGAGGAGTGCCACAATAGGACGAAACAGTCGTCCAGTGCTTTCAGGTTTTCAAAGGAGGTCTGGCATCAATTGATTCATGATCTCAACTATTAAAATCACTATAATATCCACAAAACCCCTTCTGATATTAATCAACATATGCTCACTTGTGACTGGCTTCAACAGGTATTTTCAATAGTTCTAGTGAGAAGCAGTGACCAGTGGAGCTCAACCAGGTGTATTGTGCGATAGTGACTCAGTACAGACAATGGTGGATGTGTCGTTCATTTCCATGGTTTGGTTGAAGATAGACATTAACACCGTTGAATACCGGCTAGCTCAGTGGTCTAGAGGTTAAGCGCTCGCGCGCGAGATTGATAGGTTCTGGGTTGGAATCTCGTGAGGCAGGATCGTGGATGCGCATTGCCAAGAAGGAGTTCCACAATAGGACGAAACGGTCGTCCAGTACTTTCAGGTTTTCCATTGTGTTCCAGCTTCAATTGATTCATAATCTCAACCAATTAATTTCTTTTATTATATAAGAATCATTTGATAGAAGAGACATAAATGATCTATTTAGATTACATTTCCAAAGTACTTTTCCATTTTGACTAATGTCCTTAAAAATTTTTGATAAATGATTAAATAATAGTTATTTGAAGAAAAACAAAAGAATAAAAAAAAATCAATAAAGTGATAAACAAGGACAAATGAATTGGTAACAACAACAAAAAAAAAAGAGAAAGAAAGAAATGAAGAAGAGGTTACGAATTGAATTGATAAAGATTAGATAGAATTTATTAAAATACTGTTTGATTCAGCTTGTATCTTTGTGTGAATATGACAACTTAGTAATGTACAAACAAGATGTTTCATGAGAGACAGAGAGAGTGAGAGAGCAAGTGGAAACAACTGGATACATTTGAGCTAGACTCAATAGTTCAATACTTTCCAAAAAAAACAATCACTATGAACTATTGATATAATGTCTTACAGTGTAGACTAAACTTTTAATAATTGAAAAACAAACAATTGTTTGTTTCTTAAGCAAAGATGGATATTGGCTAGCAGTGGAATCCAGCTTGAAGCGCGTTTCGTCCTATTCGAGACTCGACAGCTGGATGTACCTGCATCTCAAAGTTGATGTTCACTCTAGGACTCGAACCCAGTACCTTTCGCTTCAAATGCCATAGCGTTATCTGAGATACAGGTACATCCAGCTGACGAGTCTCAAATACTAAGTGAATTGTTTGCTTATTCTAATTTCCATACAGAAAAATCAAGCAGTAGTATTTCACAACTATATCGGTGATGGTCAAAATAGTTAACGAGGTTGTGAATCTACAATGACTGAGAGAATTGGGCCTCGTATTATGCATGCCCAACCACAGATTACTGCGGCGCGCAATCTTGACTAGTGTTGGAGATGGATGGAAAAAAATCAGGGGTGGCCAAACCAAAATATAGCATCAGTCGCTTTCTTTTGGTCTGAGCGATTCCGGTCGATGCAACCTACTTGGGTTGCAGTCCGCGCGACTATTGTAACCAATGATTGGAAACTCTGGATGACATGGCTCAGAGCAGACCACCGTAGCGTAGGTGTATACACTCTTTGTCTTCCCTTAAACCGTGAGGTTAAAATTACTTTAAACATTTCTTTCTACGAACTAATTCTTTCTCCATGTATCAGACAGACTGGCTGAAATTATCATAGAAGACCAATGGATCAATGCAAGAAAACAGCACTGGATAATTATTTCGTCCAAGTTTCGAACAGTTTCACAGTTTATCACGACTACAATTCCATACAATAGTAAATCGAAAACCTATGGGGCGGTACAAACTCAATCCAATATTATAATTGGTGATTTATTGTTTCGCAACTCTCATACGATTAACCTTAGAGGTCATACGTGTTTATTTCATTGAAACTTTGAGGAAACTCATCTTCAAGGAAGTTAATCATTAATGAGTACAATGATGACTTCAATGGATTAAGCTGTTTAACATCCAACCACCAATGATCACAGTTTCAAACCTTAATTCGTTTGCTTTCATTTACCCAATTCTGTGGTATCATCAGAACAAACACAACATGGACCAGAGAGCTACATACAAAAACGTTCATTAGGTAAATAAGTTTTAATGAGTCTTTAACGAACATATTATAAGTAGTGATATCATGTTATAAGGTTATTCTTAGAGATTTTTTCTTTAATTTGAAACAGTCACATTTTATTTACTAAGCCCCCCATCGGGCGCCACGGCTTTACCTGCTTCAGTTTGGGCACCTGGGCAGTATCACAGCCCTCATACAAATCAAATGAGATTTATGTGGCGCATATGTATTCGGTGCCCCTTTGTATCAATATTTATGTGTTCAAATAATAATAATAATATTTACTAAGCATACTATAATCTTGAATTAATAAACTTAGAAAAATAATGAGCACAATAATCAGAAGTTTTGTGAAGATTTCAGTATTTTCATAGTTTAAATCATGAGTCAATTGAAGGTAGACCACCATGGAAAACCTGGAAGTACTGGACGGCCGTTTCGTCCTATTGTGGGACTCCTCAGCAATGCGAATCCCCGTATCCCGAATCTTGCAAGGCGGGATCGTAGATGCACACTGCCACGGAGGAGTCCCACAATAGGACGAAACGGCCATCCAGTGCTTCCAGGTTTTCCATGGTGGTCTAGCTTCAATTGACTCATGATTTCAACTATGAGAACAATAGTCTTTTGATTTTTATAACATTTGTTTTATCCTTTTAAAAAGATTAATTTTACATCATTCCCAACAGGACAAAGTAAAATATGTGAACATGTTTCGTTGTAATTGTAATTTTATATTAGTACAAAATGTATTGTCCCCCACTCTGTCTTGATCGCATTGATTACAAGAAAACATATGATGCACATTTAAAAGTCTAACGTAATAAGTCAATCAGTCGGTCAGTTATAAGCAATGTAGAACCTGGCACAAATATGTACCAGTTAAAGTTGCCATACTAGATCAGCTACAAAGATGGTATTATTAAGATGGATAATCAAAGTATTAGAAATATCAGTAACAGTAACAAAGTCAGTCAATCACAACGTAGAACTTCGTACGTACGTACGTATATCAGTTCGAGTTGCCATACCACAATAACACAGAGATACAGTTGTCCATTCAAATCCCATAGTGGTAAAGGTAGTAAGAGTATAAGCAGTAATCCGAAATATCAGGGTTTGAGATGCTATTGAAGGAGTATAATCCAGTGAAATAAATTTGGAAAGAGAAAAAAGATAGGGACATGAAGAATTCAGAAGATTAGAATTTGGTAGAACACAAAGAGTGGATACACCTTCGCCATTGCAAACCATTTTGAGTCATGTCATTCAAGGTCTCTAACCATCGATTGCGATTAACTCGCGCATCCCAACCAGGTAGTCTACACCTACCTACCAACATGGCTCAGTGACTTCATGGATTTGTGCCATGTTTTGGTTTGGCCGCCCCTAGCTTTCTTCCAACCTACTCTCCTTCACCATAAAACATCGCACGTCGGGGCAGTCGGTGGTTGGACATACGTAACAGTAACAAAGATTACATACAATAGGATTCAAGAAAAGACAATTAATCCAGGGATTAAATAATATAAAATTTTGAAAATAGGGATATTTTAATCAATAAAAAGTAAATGAATTCGAGTCATTTAGACAGATTATAAATCATACCACTCAACATTTTAAACAATTGATTACAATGATCACATAGATCCTAATCAGAATGCCTGCATCTACGAACATGACTAAGATCAACAATCAACAATATCATGAACTGGGGGTGTCACGTTTTCGCTTGCCCATGAGTAGTATTCTTTCAACATATTCTTATATCAACAAGCGTCTTCTAGGTCAGTGGTGATTAGACACGCAAGATACATGCATCAACTACCTCAGTCAATAAAGATTCACAAACTCATCAATTGATTTACTACCTCAGCCTAATACTGCTACTTAATGCCCGACGTCAATAATGTTCCTTTTGATAAATCCAAACATAAGCGAGGAATATAACAAAAACCAGTAAGATTTTTTTTCAAATACAACAAAATATTGTAGCAATTAACTTACTATGGATTTTGTTTTTTCTGGACGTGTAGCAATTGGTGGTGGATGTACACCACTACTATTGACAATAATAACATTATTAGTATTATTAGTATTTATAGGTAAAACTGTTCGTTGACATGATGGTGTACCAGCAAGTGATTCACGTCTTGGTGTAGGTACCGGAGTTGCAGATCCTGCTGGAGATGGGGATGACTGACCTGAAGAACAATATTGGATAGTTGTATTGTTAGAAATATCAGGAGGTGGTAGAATGCCATCAGCGAATCGTCTTGGTAGACCAGGTGATAAAGGGGGTGGTGGATTATTTAAATGTGAATGAATTTGAGGACGCCAGGAAGTTTTCTGATTAGTTTGGTTGGTATAATCTAGATGGGATTGTCTGGAAGACAATGATGATGAAGTTGGTTGCATCACATAAGGAGAAGGATGGGGCGGAATAGAACGACTATTGACGCTAGTGACAGTGTTAAAATTAGTACAGGAGCCCATAGTTACTGATCTTATTTCATGATCTGAATGGATCTAAATGAAATCAGAAGAAAAAAAACGAAAATCAACTCACTGTCCATTATTCTGATCAGATCGAACTAGCTATTTCTTAAAATAAAAATATCGATTTTTAGTAACTTCTACAAATATGATTTTAAATTCACTTAGTATTGATTGTTTGAATCTTCCCATTGATGTTTAGGACTGCAATTGATCAGTCTCTTATTGGCATATGTGCATACTGTGCGCATTGCCTCAATTCACAAGCATTAGAAGCAAAGATGGATAGTGGCTAGCAGTGGAATCCAGTTTGACGCGCGTCTCGTCCTATTTGGGACTCGTCAGCTGGATGTACCTGCATCTCAGAGTTGTTGATGTTCACTCTAGGACTATAGCCCAATACCTTTCGCTTCAAATGCCATCGCGTTATCTACTTCACCCCATTGCACAAGCAAGTGGCTATCAGGACTCAGTAGCTGAGTAGATAACGGGATGGCGTTTGAAGCGAAAGGTACTGGATTCGAGTCCCAGAGTGAACATCAACAAATCTGAGATGCAGATACATCCAGCTGAAGAGTCCAAAATGGGACGAGACGTGTGTCAAACTGGATTCCACTGCCAGCCATTATCCATCTTTGCTTAATATGATTTTAGTTTTGTAGTGACAAAATATCTCAAATAACGCCTGCCAGAAAAAAAACATCTATGCTATTCATCATTTGATGATAATACATTGCAAAATTTCAATGGTAATAATAAGACTTAAGTTTTATGATGAGTGTTACAAGTTAGAAATAAAAACAGTGCTTATAAGGTATTGAATTATTCATAGTAGATACACATTGAAAGGATATTTTTTACATGACATCAGTTTTGAGCAATGCTACATCTACTGACTTCAAAATACATGCCCTAGATTTCTAGTGAGAAGCAGTGACCAGTGGAGTTCAACCACGTCTGTTGTGAGATAACAACTCACTGAAGACAATTGGTGAACGGTTGCTCAAACTTCGTGGATTAGTTGAAGTTAGACATTAACGCCGTTGGATGCCGGCCCAGTGGTCTATCGATTAAGTGCTCTGACGCGAGACTGGTAGGTCGTGGATGCGCACTGCCACTGAGGAGTCCCACAATAGGACAAAACGGCCGTCCAGTACTTCCAGGTTTTCCATGGTGGTCTAGTTTCAATTGACTCATGATTTCAACTATGAAAATACTGAAATCTCCACAAAACCCCTTCTGAATATAAAACACTCTAGAAGTAAAAAGTTAATAATTCCTTAGAAACTGTATTTTAGTCTTACAAATCAAACTTATTTTTTGTGGCATATTTGTCATGGACCTATGGACCGAATCTCATATATTTATCTTTGTTTTCCAAAAGTTTGTCTTTTCATATTGAGAAGCTATGAACAGTGAATTCCAACTGTGCCAGATGTCAGACAATTATCTACCCAAAGTAATAAATACAGATTGTGCAATATTGTGAATTCATTGAAGTTGGACACTAACGCAGTCGGATTTCGGACCAGTGGTGTAAAGGTTAAGCGTTCGAGCACGAAACTGAGGGTTTGGGGTTTAATTTCTGGATGCGGGGCCGTGGATACGCTTTACTGAGTTCCGTGCTAGAACAAAACGATCGTCTGATCCTTCCAAGTTTCTAATGGTGGTCTAACTGAGATCAGTTCGTGACTTAAACTATGAAAATCCTACAATCTTCACAGCCCCCCCCTGAACACCAATAATCTTTTAACGTTATTTTTTTAATGTTCAAGGTCAACTAACAACTACATATACAAGCTTGTTGCTTTTTCCTGAGGCAGATAAAGCGGTTATAGAAGCAGTTTTAATCAAAGCTGCTTAATTGGTTCATTTACTTTCAATTTCGTCATCAATGATATTCTGAAAACAGAGGTGAAAAAAGTACATGACAGCGTAGAGCAGTGACCTGGAGAGATAACTTTCAACGTTGAGCATACGTATGATATTACCTTACTGTGGGGTAACACATAAATTACTTCAATTACACTCAATTAGTTGGAAAAAACTTTTGAAAATTTTACAATCCCAGTATATAAGTAGTTGATCGCACAATCATGTTGTTGCCATGGGAAATAATATCGGTTTACAAGTAATAAAAACCAGAACGTTTATACCAATATAGAACATTTTAAGAAACATTTAGATATTAGTTTAGTTGTAAACGGTTGGATGCACAAAGCCATCATGATAGCAGTTCTACCCTACATTTGTAAAAAATACTAGTTACTATGTGTTCTATCATCAATGGTGAAACGATATAAGTAATGTATGAATCTAGCCAATATATATGTTCAGGCATAGGGGTGCTAATACAATCACAACAGATTCCACAACATGCATTATTCACCAATTTTGCAATCGTAGGAGAAAACTGTAAAGACGATTAATAAATGATAAGATGTCGTGAAACAAAAGACAGTTAGTTGGATTGGATTGGCACCTATGGGTTTTACCATGAAATTACCCGATGACATACAACTGAGGATGATGTCAGAATAGAAATTAGTGATAACTTTTTTTTTCAGATTGTCTATAAAGACAAAAAATCAATCATTTTAACTAAATGAAATATTATTATCAGAAGGGGATTTCGTGGAGATTTAGTATTTTCATAGTTTAAATCGTGAGTCAATTGAAGCTAGACCACCATGGAAAACCTGAAAGCACTGGACGGCCGTTTCGTCTTATTGTGGGACTCCTCAGCAGTGCACATCCACGACCTCGCCTCGCGAGATTTGAACCCACGACCTACCAGTCTCCACAAAAACCCCTTCTGATAATAATAATCATATGCTCACTAGTGACTGAGTTCGAAAGGTAAATCCAGGAGTTCTAGTGAGAAGCAGTGACCAGTGGAGTTCAACCAGGTCTGTTGAGAGATAGGAACTCACTTGACGACAATTGGTGAACGGTTGGAGTTAGACATAAAAACTATCGGATGCAAGTTCAGTGGTCAATCGGTTAAGTGTTCTGGCGCGAGACTGGTAGGTCGTGGATGCGCACTTCCGAGGAGTTCCACAATAGGACGAAACGGCCGTCCAGTACTTCCAGGTTTTCCCTGGTCGTCTAGCTTTAAATAAAATATACCTTAATTGTTGATTATAATCGAAATATCCTTATTTAGTTATTTATTTATCAATTATACGATCTTCATCCTTATTATCTTTTCATAATATTACAATTTCACGTTGTGTGGTACTTTTTTTTGTTGACTTCCCTGTTGTACCAAAATATCCTAAGGTATTAATTATGAAGAAATAGATCACCCCCCAGAAGGGGGGGAGGAAGACATGATGTCATATTAATAATTAAACGACTATGGCTACATTGGAGTTGTTTAAAACAACGATTGTAAATATTTTGCGGTTAAAAAAAACTTTGAATGATTTGTTATGTTTAATTTAATTGATTATATCTATTCTTCATCTCTTTGTAAATCTTATTCCGAATAACCTATATATCATATCGAATTCGAACCCCATTCCCCATAGCACTGTGATAGGTATATCTGTTTTCGATGTTTTTTTCCTACCTACCTTACTTCCTTCATTTCTATCCCTTTCAAATCCTACTTTGTTTATCCTATATTTTATAACTTTGACATAACTTTCTTCTGTTCCTACCTGTGCACAAACATTAAGTACGGTAACTTACCTTAGTCAACTAACTGTTCACTTCAATGTTATAAGTAAATATATTTAGATAACTTATTTATCCATAGATGCAATGTTTTATGATGTAGAAGTAGGTTGGAAGAAAGCTAGGGGTGGCCAGACCAAAACGTGGCACAAATCCATAAAGTCACTGACAAGTGGACTGAGCCATGTTGGTAGATGTAGACTACCTGGTTGGGATTCGCGAGATGATATCAATCGATGGTTAGAGACCTTGAATGACATGACTCAAAATCGTTTGCAATGGCGAAGGTGTATCCACTCTTTGTGTTCTACCAAATTCTAATCTTCTGAATTCTTCATGTCTCTATCTTTTTTCGCTTTTCAAATTTATTTTACTGGATTATACTTCTTCAATAACATTTTCAAACCCTAATCTTTCACATTACTGTTTATACTCTTACTACTTCTACCGCTGTGGGATTTGAATGGACAACTGTATCTCTGTGTTATTGTGGTATGGCAACTCGAACTGATATACGTACGTACGTACGTACGAAGTTCTACGTTGTGACTGACTTACTGACTGACTGAGATTAAAGATAGTACATTATTCAATATCATGAATAGTACTCCAAAGAAATTAAAACAGGATACACTGTAACACAGCGTTTTGTTAATAAAATGATTTGAATCAGTTGATATTTAGTTGAACACTTATTGGTAGAATAGGCCAACGCGAAGTCTAACCATAATTTCCAAGCTACAAAAACCGGAAATATTCCAAATCACAATGGTGTCTGTGCATGTATATATATTAGTTAGTAAACAACCGACGATGTTAAGAAAGGAGTTCAGTGGTTAGAACAAAACAGAGACAGTACAAGCGATAAGAGGTCACAATACGACATCAACAAATCAATATACCGATTATCTGTATAGTAACCAACAAATTACATCATCATCACGTAGTGGATGACTGCTATATGCTGCTTAGTAATAACAACAGTTAGAAAGTAATATCAAAATCAACTGAAATCTTTCTGAAGAGACAATATGTTACCTAGCCTTCTGCTATTACATGCTGTTTCTTTAGAGTATAAAGCCGATGACATTTTCTTGATTTATAATTTCGTAATAACCTCTGATGTCACTAGATCGGTTGCTTTGGCTTTTAGTTAGTTAGCCTTGTCGTATAACCCCAAAGTCACTCGATGTTACGTGATAAACAAAGCTGCTCAATTTCAATTTCCGAAATTCGTATGGAACTGTAAGTTACTCGAAAAGTACCATCCTCTCGATTAGTTATATAATATACCCTTGCGGGCCAGGGTAATCTTGCACTGGTTTTCAGGAGAACCAGACACCATCCAGACGTTCAAGCGACAACTCAAACAGTACAGCTCAATCCCATTTAACAGGAGAGCCAGATACTGCCCAGGCTTAACCCAAGCAGTACAGCTCAATCCCGCCCTATAGGAGAACTAGACACTATATAGGCTTCAACGCTACAATCCGAACAGTACAGCTCAATCTTGTGGCGCAACCACACAGGTACCAAGCACCCTGGTGGACCAATCCTCTCAATTAGCGTGTGAATTACCAACATATTGTTCTATTCTAGTCTATTCAAGTTCCTACAAATTCTACCATATTGGAAGAATCCTCAATCATTCACAAATAGAATTTACCGTAGGTCAAACGAAATCCCGATTAACTTTAATTATCACTGCAAAGATTAAGTAAATCGAATGTAGGGAGTTGAGTTGCTATCATTTTCTATTGATATATCCTTCAAAGAAATGATTTGTAGACATAAATATTTCTTGGTAAATAAGTTAAGCAGCTCTCTTTGGTGTAGTCTACATATGTTGATGAGTGCATCTCATAAAACCGATGGAACACTGGATAGTCAATTTATTTCTATATCTTATGCTATAAACTGTTATTATACAATTCACTTGGTATTGTTCGTTTGAATCTTCCCATTGGTGTTTAGGACTGCAACTCGTCAGTCACATATTGGCATATGTGCATACTGTGTGTATTGCCTTTATATTGCCTTAATTCACAAGCATCATAAGCAAAGATGGATGGAGACTAGCATTTGAATCCAGGATGAGCGTTTCGCCCTATTTAAGACTCGTCAGCTGGATGTACCTGCATCTCAGAGTT
>NW_017386080.1:205869-255679 GCF_000237925.1 Schistosoma mansoni | reverse complement strand
TTACTATACAATGTTTACATAACTGACAGAAAAATATTGTACACTTATTCCGTTACGGAAATCAAACATCTGAAATAATGCCATCGAAAATTGATGCAGTAGTATCTCAAGTATTTGGTTCGCCAACTGTCTTTATATTCAACAGTTGTCTTGATTTCACTATTTTCGATTCATATGAAAATTTTATAAACATTAAAATAGAAGTGAAGTTTTACACTACGAAAAAATGAAATAAGCCAACATGGTTTTGCCATAGAAAAAAATGAGGAAAATCCACTTCACAAACAAGACAAATTCTCAGTGAATGAACAACTTACCCCGGATTCAGTAGCCCCTCGATGAGATGCCATATTAGTATGATGATGATGTTGATAAGAACCAGGTGTACAAGTAGTGTTTCCAACAATGCATGTATGATTATGAATTGCTGGGGCTAATGGAGGTAAGGTAAGCGAAGATTGATGAATTGCTTGGGAATCAGACATCGAATTAAGAATAGTTGTGTTAGCTGCGCTATCCATAGATGAATTAGATATTGCAGAATAATTTAATGCTTGACCTGAAGGACTAAATGATAATTTGTGCGGAAGAAGCGGTGCAGGTATAAGTTCAACTCCATTGATGACGGCTGGTGGTGCTGGCCCACTTCCTGTACTTGAAGAATAACTACTACCTGAACTACTGTAACTACTTGACGGAGGAATAGCTACATTGGAACTACCAGAAGGACTAAGAACCATTCCAGACATTTGGATACCACTGGAACCACCAACACCTCCATGACCGCTACTACTACTTCGACTAACAGCACCACCACTACCACTTCCACTACGACTTCCAATACCTTCACTACTGCCACGGCCACTGCTTAAACTGCTACTTCTTGGTCCTACATCAACTGAACATGATATTCTAGTTAATGAGGTAACACGTTCTGTATCCGGTGTACAACATTTAGTACAACTTGATGCTGGTAATGAAAGTGCTTGACTAATATTTGAATCATTTGAACTGTTAATTTGATCAGTTGACGACAGATCCAATGCTACAATGTTGAATTCATTGTACAAGAAAAAAAACATCATTTTCATTAGTCGAATGATTTGTAATAATAACAACAACAACAGTAAAATTCAGTAATTAAGAACAGAACTACAATAGAACTTGTGATCAAACAAACAATGGGAAAGCTGAAAGTTACATGACTAATTTAATGGTTGATAGTTGGGATTTAAATCGACAATTGTATCTCTATGCTAATGTGGTATGGCAACTCGAACTGATGTATGCACGTACGAAGTTCTACATTGTGACTGACTGATTGACTGACGTCACATGGACATAACTACTATATTTTAATATGAATGCTTACACTCAAATTAGAATACAATACGTAATATATCCCTTTTAAACACCAACGTGCCATCCAATAAACTACTAGGTACAAATAATCTAAAAAACTTAGTCAAGAGGCACAAAATTATTTGTAAGGGTTTTTATTTCCCCGTTATTGATATTAAGGATAGAAAATGATCAGTTCATATTGACATATGTGGATATTGAGCGGATTGCATCGATATTTACACTTACTGACGAATTTGGTAGAACTGAATTGTGGTTGATAGTGGAATTTAGGACGATCATTTCGTGTTATTTAGGACTAGTTAACTAGCTACCTGGGCTCAGACTCAGTAGCTTAGAGGATAACATGATGGCTCTTGAAGCAATGGGTTCTAATCAAAACGTAAACATCAACGGTAGAATGCAATAGATACATCTAGCTGACAAGTCCGAAATAAGATGAAATGTGAGTACTAGACTTCATTGTTAGACACAACCCAAATTTACTAAATTTGATGACTAAATGCCAATATTGAAACAATCCACGTATGTTAAGAGGAATCGACCAGTTGCTGCAGTCCTGAATATGAAAAAAATGGGAAAATGCTAACTCTTACAAGTAGCTTATTTATTTATTTGAATACATAATTATTGGTACAAGGAAGCACCAGATACATATGCGCTACACAAATCTCATTCGATTTGTGTGAGTGCTGTCATACTGCCCAGGTGCCCAAACTGAAGCAGATGGCTTTCTTAGGGAGACACACCCAGTTCCTTTGACAAAAAGATCTGATCCACAAGGTAGTGGAGCATCGTGAGGAGATGCAGTTCCATGGTAGTCAGTGGCCAACAATTGGTTCATACGCCATTTGGACTCGCCGTGTCCACCAACCCGATTATAGCTCCTGCCGGACATTCGCTTTTCGTCGTCTCGATTTCGTAAACAACAGTAATGCCACGAGAAGGCAGTGAGTAGGACTTCCTTGGAAGAGGCTATATACGCGTGGCCATGTGAGAGTATTTCGAGAGGGAGAGCGTACTCTACCAACTCTCGGTCATACCAGGGCATTTGAGGGCTACAAGTAGCTGGTTATTTCTATAAACTAAAGACATATCTGATCAATAGTAAGCCGACAATTATGTAGTAATTAGAGCATCAACATAATTAACAAGACGGCGAGTTAAATCCAAATCACCAAATTGAAAAAAAATGAATTCATTTTCAAACAGCAAAAGAAATTATACAAAAGAAAGTAGTAGAGTATCAAGTTCATGATAGCGTATATATATTTAGTGTTTAGTATTTTAACGTAAACTGGAATTCAGTCAACCAGCTACAACGTAGGACCAGGCACATGCAGACATCGGTCCAAGTTGCCATACCTTACTCATAAGCACAACAAGATCAACACCGGATTCATAGAAGTAGTTAATTTAGTGGTGGCAGTATATAAAGAAAAGTTGTGTATAAGGATATAGTGTAGAAAGGAAAAAAGTTATGAAGCAATTTTAATCTCAAGGTTTAAGGGAAGATAAAGAGTGTATACACCGACGCCATTGTGATCGATTCTGAGCCATGTCACCCAGAGTCTCCAACCATTGGTTACGATGATTACTCGGGCCCCAACCAAGTAGTCTGCATCTACCAACATGGCTCAGACTACAAGTTAGTAACTTTAAGGACTGATGCCAAGTTTTGGTTTGGCCAACCCTAACTCTCTTCCAGCCATCCCCGATACTAGTCAGCATAGCACGTCGTGGTAATCGGTGTTCAGGCATACGTAACAGGTGGCCCAACCATCTCAGTGAATGAAGATTCATGACCCCACCAACTGATTTACCATCATTCCCTAATACCCTGTGTGTCTAACCTCGCTATTACATACCCGATGATCCCAGCAGATCCGAGCAATATTTCTAAGGCATCTGTGGTCAAATACTAGTAACTTACGAGTATCATCTACTCTTAATGGCCACGTTTCACAGTTGTAAAGTAGAACAGAGCGATCTGCTGCGTAGTATACTCGTCCCTTAATTGATAGACGGATATCTCGTCATCGTCATAGGTGACGTCAGTTAGCAAAAGCCAAACGAACATGAACAAGATCAAATAATGTGTATAATTACAGGTAATCTCTCTCCCTACATTTTAATTACCAGTATACACACACATAGACTACCTGGTTGGGATGCGCGAGATGATAGCAACGGATGGTTAGAAACCTTGAATGACATGACTCAAAATCGTTTGCAATGGCGAAGATGTATTCACTTTTTGTGTTCTCCCTAATTCCAATCTTCTGAATTCTTCATGTCTCTATCTTTTTTCTCTTTTCAAATGTATTTCACTAGATTATATTCTTTTAATAACATCTTCAAACCCTAATCTTTCACATTACTGCCCATACTCTTACTACTTTTACTACCATGGGATTTGAATCGACAACTGTATCTATGTGCTAATGTAGTATGGCAACTCGAACTGATGTACGTACGTACGTACGTATAAAGTTCTAC
Organism: Schistosoma mansoni; assembly: GCF_000237925.1. Lineage (NCBI taxonomy): Eukaryota > Metazoa > Platyhelminthes > Trematoda > Strigeidida > Schistosomatidae > Schistosoma > Schistosoma mansoni. Next base: position 251,818 of record NW_017386080.1, on the reverse strand, counting down.
GTTGTAACTGACTAACTGACTGACTGATACACACATATACTACATAGAAGAACAGTTGAAAGATAGAGATAAATGTATTTCCAAAGGAAAAAAAAAGTGCAATGCTTTTCATTATCCATAAAATGTACAAACGTAGTACCTACACATATACGTAGATGTATGTAATTCATTAATTAATTAATACTCTAAAAGTACAAAAAATCAATAATTTGGTTCTATTAAAAAGAGAAATTACATTTATATAAAAAGGTGAATAATGTTTCTATGTAAGTGTACTATGTGTTTGTGTGTGTGTGTGTGTAGGTGAATGAATATTTGAATCAGTGATGACATTTGATGAATTTTACATAGAAAATGGTAAGTTGAAAGAAAAAAGTAAGTGTAAACAAATGAATAAACAAATATAATGAAGAGTAAATAAGTATTGGATAGTAATAAAGAGAGAGAGAGAGAGAGAAAAAGGACTCTCTGTCTCTCCCTCCCGCTCGCTCTTTCTCCAATGATGGACAACAGATTTTGCACACACACACATGAAATACAAACATGAACTTTGGATTACATCAGATGTTTATACACACACACACACATGTATATTATGGTACAAAATGATGAAAAAATAATAATAATTGATATCATCGATTGGCCAAGAAACTGGGTTACCCTAATTGATTTTTAGTATATTACAATAATTACAACTTATATAATACATATGAAGAAATGATTTACTGTAAAGTTCCCAATGAAATATTGACGAACAATTATAAGATGGTAAGCAAAGATGAATAGTGCCTAGCAGTGGAATCCAGCTTGACGCGCGTTTCGTCCTATTTGAGACTCGTCAGCTGGATGTACCTGCATCTCAGATTTGTTGATGTTCACTCTGGGACTCAAACCCACTACCTTTCGCTCCAAACGCCATCGCGTTATCCACTCGGCCACTGAGTCCTGAGAGCCACTTGCTTTTGCAATGGGTTGAAGTTGAAATTTACTTAGTATTGTTTGTTTGGATCTTCACGTTGATGTTTTTAGGACTGCAACTGGTCAGTCTCTAATTGGCATATGTGCATACTGTGCGTATTACGTATAGATGGGTTGTTTGTGGAGATTTTTTTTAGAAATTTTTTAAATATATAGTTGAAATCATGAATCAACTAAAGCTAGACAACCATGGAAAACCTGGAAGCACTGCTTGACGGCCGTTTCGTCCTATTATGGAACTCCACAACAGTGCGCATCCACGATCTCGCCTCGCGAGATTCGAACCCAGAACCTACCAGTCTCGCGCCAGAGAACTTAACCAATAGACCACTGAGCCGGTATCCACAATAGGACGAAACGGTCGTCCAGTACTACCAGGTTTTCTATGGTGGTCTAGCTTCATTTGAGTCATGATTTCAACTATGAAAATACTGAAATCTCCACAAAACCCCTTCTGAACTTAGATGATTAGCAACATTCTACATGGTTTTAAAACAACTGAATTCTATAGAAATACTACTCAGCATGACGGAATAACACTGACTATCTAGTACCTCTTCATGTTAATAAATATTTTTGTATTTTGCTCCGCATTCAGAGGAAGTTGTTGGCATATATAATGAAATTGTCAAGCGCCATTAATAGCGCTTGAGTTGTTGTTACTTATTGCACTTATTGGTAGGGTAATTCCTGTCTTAAAAATCTTTAAAAGAAAATTACGTTATGTATGGTTTTGAAAATCTGAGAGAGTAACTATAGAGACCAAAGGATATCTACTTGACACTGACATAATAGTTTTGTGTGAAATTCTTGGTGTTAGCTCAATAATTTTTAGACCATGCCGCCGGCGGCGGAAATTCGTCAGACAGGGTTGCTATGATGAGATAAATATTAAGTTAGGTTGAACTCCTAAAACTGTTCTATCCGAAGTTAAAGTATATATTTTTATTTCACAATTACTAAATATTTAAATTATAGTGTCTTTAGATTCCCCTATATGTAAGCTCTTTCGTGCTGCATAAACTGTTGATAATGTGTTATACCTTCCTCTTACTGTTAATTAATTATGGACTTATTTATTTAAACATATTAACATTGGTACGAGGAGGCACCAAGTATACATGCGCCACACTTCGTCATTCGATTTGTGGAGGGCTGGAATACTGCTCGGGTGCCCAAATCGAAGCAAGTGGTTTTCTTAAAGGGTCACACCCCGAATCTTTGACCTAGAGGTCTAATCCACAAGGCAGTGGGGCAACGTCAGGAAAGATTGTCCCACGGTAGCCGGTGACCAACAATAGGTTCATACACCATTTGTTTCCTCAGGATACTGGAGCCCATGTGCACCATTAGTTTGAAATAAGGGTTTTCCAACTTCCCTAGGTGGATCCTCCATATCCACCAACCCGGTTAGAGCGCCGGACATATGCTTTTCGTTCTAATTCGGACTAACTACATAGATCTCTTCCACTTATGGTGTGTCTATGTCAAGAGTGAAATGTCTTAACTACGTTGACGTGTGATCAAGATTTTACCCTTTATTATGATATGAGCTGAGTCGTAAGATTGAACTGTCTAGTTAGAAGCTATCTACTTCCTGTGTTATGTTCTATTCTGAGCGAGAGAGCTTAGAAGGACAGAATTCTGGACCAACAGTTGTTGAGTATTGTTCATGGCTGACATCTCATTATCATCGTGTCATTAGTTGGCATGTTATGGGTACTAAATAAACAATATAGGAGAAACAATCAGTCCTCGGACTGGACTATACAACTGCTCTCTTGTAATAGTGGCCCAATCACACTGCCCCAATATAACTCAGGTGTCTGTTTCTTGTCGTCAGATAAAAGTTTAGGTGTGCTACTTTCAAAACCGACATTTCCTAACCCTCTCCTTTTGTTGTGAGGAGGTAGCATCGCTGTAAATGGTGATTGTGTGAAAGGAACACATTACTTCACATCGTGGCACAATCTGTAGTACAACTTCATTACAATTTAAGTTGATAATTTTAGCAATACAGTATTCCAGACGACATTTCTGACATAGTAGAACCTAAAGAAATAAGTTTTTTAGCCAATATAGCTCTACTAGGTCATCACGATAGGTAAGGCCGACCACTCAGTTAAGGGAGCAAGTACGATCGAGACATCGAAGTTTACGCCAATGAAATCTTTATGTTGGTGATTACTAACCAGTTGATGAACTCCTAGTACATGATCCTTCATTCGCTTGGTAAGTTGCATCTCAGAACACTAATAGTATTTTGAATAACATAAGTCATAGCACAATAATTGGACAGATGCAGTCCAACAATCACTTGTTGATTTATTTATTGTTCCGAACAAATTTCTCTTTCTTTTCTACATACTATTTATTTATTTAAACACATAAATATTGGTACAAACGGGCACCCGATATATATGCGCCACACAAATCTCATTTCATTTGTTTGAGGGCTGTGATACTGCCCGGGTGTCCGAAATGAAGCAGATGGTTTTCTTAGGGTTCCATACCCGGATCCTTTGACCTAAAAGTCTAATCCACAAGGCAGTGGAACATCGTGAGGAGATACAGTCCCATGGTAGCCGGTGACCAACGATTGATTCATACGCCATTTGTTCCATCAAGATACTGGAACACATGTTCACCATTGGTTTGGAATCAGGGTTTTCCAACTCCCCTAGGTGGACTTTCCGTGTCCACCAACCCGGTTAAAGCGCCGGACATTCGCTTTTCGTCCTCTTAATTTCGTAAACAACAGTAATGCCACGAGAAGGCAGTGAGTAGGACTTGTGTGGCAGAGGCTATATAAGTGTGGCCATGTGAGAGCATTTGGAGAGGGAGAGTGAACTCTCCCGACTCTCGGCCGTACCAGGGCATTTGGGGGCTTTTTGTTAATAATTCCTATAATATAATTGATTTCGGTAACGTAATACATATTTACTGGGAAGAACTTTTAAGGACTGATGAAACAACTGTCCATTTTCATGTGTCTTTTAATTATGGAATTGATTCATAAGATTTGCTCTAAAAAATATACCAACCGAACGACAGGTCAGTTTTCAAGAGAAAAAAACCCTGAAAACGAGATTATTCAACGAGCGGACCTATAGGAACAATTTAATCTCAAGAAAATATGCTTAATAATGACAATAAATAAAGTCTTGAAACATCGACTTAGTAATATTAAGGAGAAATTTTTATTAATTCACCTGAACACAAAAAATTTTGTCCTAGAAGACGTCCTGTCAGTCAGTAAGCTACAACGTAGGACCAGGCACATGCAGACATCGGTCCAAGTTGCCATACCCCACTCATTAGCACAACAAGATCAACAACGGATTCATAGAAGTAGTTAATTGAATGGTGGTAATATATAAAAGAAAGGTTATATATAAGGATATAGTGTAGGAAAGAAGACAGATATGAAACAATTTTAATCTCAAGGTTTAAGGGAAGATAAAGAGTGTATACACCGACGCCATTGTGATCGATTTTGAACCATGTCAAACAAAACATCCAACCATTGGTTACGATAGTCACGCGGACCCCGACCAAGTAGTCTGAATCTACCAACATGACTCAGACTAGAAGTTAGTGACTTCAAGCACTGATTGAAGACGTCCAGGATACGAACAAGGTGAGAAGTTCTAAACGAGGGATGGGACAAGTTCCAAACCCCATTTATCTTTAATGACTTAATGCATTCATTATTAATAAAAACTATTTTAAGACTAAATAAAACATTTTGAAATAATCAAAGACAATAAAACAAATTTATCATCAATGAAACTTACCACTTGGTGGTCCTATAATACTTGTCATATATTTTTGAGGAGTATCATCTTTTCTACTCAGTAAATTTAATACATTTAACACAACCGTTGGATTTTGTTGCTGTTCCCATTTTGTTATGCCTGCTACCGTTAACATGTGAGACCATTCTGGAGGCATACCCTATATTATTTATAAGGAAATCAACAAGTAAACAAGCATAATTATATACATGTATATATTGAGAGAGGCAACCTCCCAGTTAATCATTAATTAAATAGTAACTAGACAACCACCATCGAGCAGTCACTTGTGGTGGTAGTAGTAGTATACCCCCTTCCCAAATAGGAACTTCTAAATGCCATGATGAAAAAACAGCCAAAATGAACTGACTATCACCAACTGATTTGAATATCTGATATATATGATAATAATTTAATTATACTGGGTGCGTGTCAAATGATAGCTATTGTTTAAACGTAGTAATAATTTAACAAACTAATATACAAACAATAAAGGTCCGAAGATTGATCGCTTTATATATTTAAGCACATAAATATTAGTAAAAAGGAGCACGGAATACATATGCGCAACACAAATCTCATTTCATTTGTGTGAGGGCTGTGATACAGCCCACGTGCCCAAACTGAAGCAAGTGGTTTGCTTGGGAGGCCAAAACCCGAGCATTTGATCTAAAGGTTTAATCCACAAGGCAGTGGAGCATCGTAAGGAGATGCAGTCCCATGGTAGCCGGTGACCAACAATAGATTCATGCGCTTTTTGTTCCATCAGGATACTGGAGTCCATGTGCACCATTGGTCTGTAATGAGGGTTTTCCAACTCCCCTAGGTGGATCCTCCACATCCACCAACCCGGTTAAAGCGCCAGACATTCGCTTTTCGTCCTCTCAATTTCATAAACAACAGTAATGCCACGAGAAGGCAGTGAGTAGGATTTCCCTCAGTCAGTCAGTCACAACGTAGAACTTCGTACGTACGTACATCAGTTCGAGTTGCCATACCACATTAGCACAGAGATGCAGTCGTCGATTGAAATCCCATAGTGGTAAAAGTAGTAAGAGTATAAGCAGTAAACCGAAAGATTACGGTTTGAAGATGCTTTTAAACGAGCATAATACGGTGAAATAAATTTGGAAAGAGAAAAAATATAGAGACATGAAGAATTCAGAAGATTCGAATTTGGTAGAACACAAAGAGTGGATGCACCTACGCCATTGCAAACCATTTTGAGCGATGTCATTCAAGATCTCTAACCATCGGTTGCTATCATCTCGCGAATCCCAACCAGGTAGTCTACACCTACCAGCACGGCTCAGTCCACTTGTTAGTGACTTCATAGATTTGTGCCACGTTTTGGTCTGGCCACCCCTAGCTTTCTTCCAACCTACTCCTACACCATAAAACATTGCACATCGGGGCAGTCGGTGGTTGGGCATATGTAATACGTGTCCCAGTCATCTCAACTGATGAAGTTTCACTACTTCATCAATTGATTTGCCATCCTTACCCAGTACCCGTTCCCTAACAACCGCATTACTTACTCGGTGGTCCCAGGATATACGAGCAATGCTTTGAAGACACCTATGATCGAATGCTAATAGCCTACGAATATCCTCTACTCTTATCGGCCATGTTTCACTGCCATAAAGTAGGACGGAACGAACTGCTGCGCAGTAAACCCGTCCTTTGGTTGCTAGACGGATATCTCGCCTACGCCATTAGTGACGCAAGTTGACGAAAGCTAGTCGAGCCTTCTGTATCCGTGCTGAGATTTCGTCACATACCAGACCACAAGGGCTGATGAGACTCCCAAGATAAGTGAAGCTGTCAACACACTCAACTACTTCACTCCCTATCATTAGTTCAGGTGTCGATGCAACCTAATCCTGAAGTAACATTTTGCACTTCGAGGGAGAGAATCGCATTCTGAACATGCCTGCATAGTTGCTTATGGCGGTCAGAAGACTCTGCATTTCGTCATCGTCTTCACCGAATAAAACTACGTCGTTGGCGTATTATAAGTCAACGAGTGAGCCTCCCGGTAAAAGTTCAACTCCTGGAGATTGAGATGATGAAAACGTTATCTCTAAAAGCATGTCAACGACAAAGTTAAACAAGAATGGTGAGAGTGGACAGCCCTGACAGAGGCTATATACGCGTAGCCATGTGAGAGAATTTGGAGAGGGATAGCGGACTCTCCCCACTCTCGGCCGTACCAGGGCGTTTGAGGGCTTAAGGATTTATGTTTAATCTAACAAGCTCAGTTTGATAATTATTTGACAGGATGCAGTGAAGAGTACCTATTAATTATCTGTAAATCAGTAATTGAGATATTTAAAGTGAATCTACTAACGAGTCGTAACGGAAGTTGTAAGTCGAGATTATTTCATGTTATTAAGCAGCAATTCACTTTCCATTTTTAGTTTAGGTTGGCAACTTCCGAATTAAGACGATTGAGAAATTCCTTTACTATAGAATGGTACTTGTGAGAATTGGATAGGTTGGAACACTGACGTACAAACAAACCATAATCCAAAGCGCCATGATATAGGGTGAAGTCATGTGAGTAAGATGAATTGGTAGTCATCAAGATAACTAATTTTTTATACAATAAAATGACGTGCTTATACATAAAGTATTACCACAAAATGAACACAATTAAATATCATAGATGATTGACGAAAATTAGTAGGTACCCCATTCATTCTCCAATCAATTAAGATCTGACTGTTAGGCCTGATTTTTTGGGTATCATACCACATAAATTTAACATTAGTTGAGATATGATTAGATTCCCAAGTTTTTAAGAGATGGCAGTCTTCACCGTTGGACATTTGATATTTTTGGATATTAGCAACATATAGTAAGACCTGAGGATTTGACAAACCTAGACAATAGCCAATTATTTTATGAATGTAAAATTCGATTATTCAAAAGCAAACTAAATTTCCTTCAGTCAGTCAGTCAGTCACAACGTAGAACTTCGTACGTACGTACATCAGTTCGAGTTGCCATACCACATTAGCACAGAGATGCAGTCGTCGATTGAAATCCCATAGTGGTAAAAGTAGTAAGAGTATAAGCAGTAAACCGAAAGATTACGGTTTGAAGATGCTTTTAAACGAGCATAATACGGTGAAATAAATTTGGAAAGAGAAAAAATATAGAGACATGAAGAATTCAGAAGATTCGAATTTGGTAGAACACAAAGAGTGGATGCACCTACGCCATTGCAAACCATTTTGAGCGATGTCATTCAAGATCTCTAACCATCGGTTGCTATCATCTCGCGAATCCCAACCAGGTAGTCTACACCTACCAGCACGGCTCAGTCCACTTGTTAGTGACTTCATAGATTTGTGCCACGTTTTGGTCTGGCCACCCCTAGCTTTCTTCCAACCTACTCCTACACCATAAAACATTGCACATCGGGGCAGTCGGTGGTTGGGCATATGTAACACGTGTCCCAGTCATCTCAACTGGTGAAGTTTCACTAAATTTCTTAAGAATCAAATGTATCATAAGTTTTCGTTAAAGAATAACTTTCCGTGAAAAGTTCTATATTATGAATAGAATGGGACGAAGTAAACGCCGCCATAAGACTATTTATGATTAAATTGTAATGACAATTTTTGTCTTTTACATTAACACTGGAAAAACAATACTAAAGGCATTCAAGACACATACCTCAAATTCACCAGTAACTGGATCTATTGTAATGTGTACTTTATGCATAACATTGACTGGTGCTGATATATTAAGCATAATAGATGGTTTAAACTTTCCAAGTTTACTGGTACCACCTTTAGTTAAAAAAAATAATTAGGATATTTTAAGAAAATCAATCAAACAATTACTTTTGTATTTCTTTTTGTCACGTTTTTCTTCTTCCACTGGTGTAAGTGGTAATGGTTTATTCGGTTTAAAGGATATATTTTCAATGGAACTAGAAATAGAAATGACAATACAAGAATACACTTAGTGTTTATAATTACCTTCCAAGAGGTGCGCTTGTTGTCCTTAAAGGTGGTGCAGGCGTTCTGCCACCTGTAGTATCAGTACCACGTGTAGGATTATTCACCCAATTCTGAAAAACATGAAAAAAAGTGTTTTAGTATCAATTTTTTGTTCCAAGTGATATTCAGATATTCACTTTTCTGTAATCGAGAATTTAGTGGTAACCTTGATAACAGAAGGTAATCAGATGACGTTCTTAAACGACTAGCCCTGAAGTTAGTCTATAAATCAGAGGAGCAACATACAATAAGTAATGGTTCCCCTCTATTCCTATATAGAAAACCGAATATATTGGCAAACATTTAGTTTTACAGGAAACACTCCTATAACTTTAAGGCAGAAATAAGACTTCCATGGGAGAAACTGGGAAGATATGGTCATGTGTGTTTTTCGAGAAAGTTCTTCGGATAGTAACTTTAAGCAATTGTCTAATTTCCCTTTTCCCGTTTATTTACACTATTTTTGTGGGTCATCTCTGGATGATTAATTAAATTTTACGTTACTATGTACTCGAATAAACTGACTAGATAGACACGTGATAGACGCTCATTAATGATATCATTTACTAATACGTGAGTATAAAACACGTTAAATCATGCCTATGTAAAAACATTTTCATGGCTCAAACTAAGGATAAAACTTCGACCTGACAAAAACGTGTCGCTCAAACATATCATACCTCTAACAAGTTAAACGAAATGGTTAATAATAGTAGGAATGATACTGAGGTGGCAAAACTAGTCAAAACAGCCAAAAAGAAACAAAAGGAATGGAATAATACATTCCTTAAAGTTCAGAGGAATATAAGGAATGATAACACTTGTACAACTGTAATTTACTTCGAAACATAGTACATAGTTAGTGGTTCAAAGCAAAAGAATTCGAATTCCATCTGTTAGGTTGTAGCTTGGAACTTCAGCTTAAATACTTGAAAAGTATCACTGGTTTCATCAAAGATTAGAGTACATGGTTACCTAACTGTAAAAAATATCACTTAATCCACAACCAATAAATACATATGTCTCACGGATCTTGACTAAGAAACTTACACATCAATGTAGCTTAGACCAAGGATTAACGATTATATGGATTGATGCTAATTCTTGCTTAGGCCGCCCTGAACCTTAAAATAAATAAGCGCATGAACAGCTGTTAATACACAACTATATAAAGTAAATTACTCCGATGAAAGCGACAATGAGGAACACAATGAGTTTATGTACACATAAATAAACAAGATTTAGACTCCACGTTAAGTGGACTTGTAACTGTAACTACTTATATAATCCACCTTTAAATAAGATAGAAATGAAGACACTGTCAAAATAGACTATCACTATTTCACAATACTGGTTTGATTCAAGCTATTACTTGATAATGTAAACAAACAATACAATAGGAAAAACATGACTAATTCATCAATGGAAGAAAGTAGTTAATCTTCAAAACTATTATATTTCAGTTATCAGGACTAGCAAACATTTATGGTAGAATACTGCAAACATTTGAGTAGACTATGGAAACATACATCTACCACTGACCTATACTAAATGGAGATAATAAAACAATTAGCAACCAACGGACAAACATGTCAGCTTTAATGTTATTGGGTGCAATCAGAAATACAGCTTAGTTAACTAAGTAGATTTCTAATCAAACTTCAGTGCAGAGCAATAATTCTGAAATATAAGGGGAAAAACCAGTACATCAAAGTCACCAACATAGTTAAATCTGACCCTCGATTTTAATTACCAGCTTTTCCAGAAATCAATATCATGATTTAGTAATTATAGATACTAGATATGTACCCATAACTTTTGTTTTATAGTCACATAATCTGGTAAATTTGTTATTACATGTAGCCTATCCTTAACAAGGTTTCAGGTTGGTGTTACAAGTTGATAATTACTAATCTGACCATATATATATTAACTGAGAAACCTTTGCTGACCATCTCGTCATAGGATAAAATAACAATGTGGTGCAATTGCCAAGTACATGTTCGTGCACCTGGCTTCAAGCTACATTAATGTTAGTGATGCCACACGACTGACCTAATATAAAATGGGTGAGATTATAGTTAAAGGACGACCTTTAAGCGGTACTGGAGTGATCTTGAGAGTTTCTACTAATAACTAGGACCAGATGAAGATTATAAACCAGTGTGAAGAATAAGATTCATAATTTACAGTTGATGGTCAAGGTTAGGGATTAGATTTAAAGTTTTCATCGCGAACTGATACCACCTATAATGCCAAGACGGTATTTTGCCAAATGGATGAATGAATGTCGTACCAAAATCTACGACCCGTTATCTTATACCTGACTAGTTCGTCCATAAATTATAGTCTTGCCAGAGAAAATGTTGAGAAACGAATCCGTTACCTAGTGATTACCTGATGATACAATAAGCTACAGGTGAGATGAACAGTCGTTTTGATTATTCCAACTGTGACTAAATTGTGGAAGAGTACCCGATTTCATCCTAATAGATTTGACTCAGCTGATTACACGGGTGAGCAAAGAAGTGTGAACAAGTACTAGCTTGAAACTCTAGTGATTAACGACAAATAGCTCCTACACCAGCGGAAACAACGGACAAATAGTTTAAGGAATAAAAAAGCAATGGATGTTGTTGACCTTTTGAGAGAAAATTGAGTTCTTAAGGAAAACTATACAACGCTTGGTACCAACCACCCAGGACATGTGTAATTTGGGCACTTATCCACTTAAGAAATATACATGTAACTTAAAACAGAATGAATCCTGAGGAAAAATCCGAGAAAAGTACTGCATTTGAAGAAAAAAATATGTTGGAACGATTGTGTTAAATTCCCTTATTTCCGCGGTATAAAGCTGATTTATATAATGCACTAATTTAACTGTGATATAAAAACACTTGAGATGAAGGAAGGTAGACAAACTAATCAGTGAATATCATAAGGACATCTTAACACATGTTGAGATATCCTCAAATGGTCGATTATACCCGATAAAAACAAACATACCTGTGTTACTTCGGACCTGTCAAACTGAGAAGAGGCACTACCTCTATGGCCGTACGGAAAGCAGCTCATCATTTAAGTAACATGGGTTAAAAGAATGTTTAATTTATTTCCACATTGTAGCAGTCTTGAAGATATACCACAATATTCAATAGGCGCGCGCATATCCAAAGTCCAATATCTCTAGTCTTTAACGCTTTGGATAGAAGGTCAAATGATACGAGGTCGATAGTGCAATGTAAATCCAATAACTTCTAAAACGTTTAAAAAAATTTTGTGGTAAACGATTTCATCCATTTACGACTTTATGGGAAATGAGCATTTCGATGTAAAATATGTGGTTTTAATCTCTGAAATCTGTCAGAATTATCCTTTCAAAAGATTATTTGTAGATGAAAGGATATTCATGAGGCCATTTCTGAACGTCAATGTAAGTTATTTGATCTCTGATAGCGACCAATGTTATCAGTTCAGCTACATGACTACACTAGTTCAAGTGAACACGATAGTCATTTAGAGGTTGGTATGTCTTCAGTATGAATGAATGTATTTGTATTTAGAAAGTGAAATTACTTAAATCAGTGGCTCACAATCTAAAAGGCAGACGACTTACCGCTCAAAACATGGTAAGTTTCAAAGTATGAATGAAGAAACGAGTGAAGGAAAAAGCATTACTTATGGGATGGTCTCACAGTGCGTGACACTGGCCTAGGTATTTGCCATTCAGCATTTAGTTCTCTTACAGCTACCTTGTGGATTGCTCGATGGACACTGTTTAGCTCAGTTGTGAGCTTTTCAAGACATTTTAAGCTATAACACTGTGACATTACCCGAGGTCTTAATGTCTATCTGAGTACGTTTTCCCCAAAATACTGTGTCTCACTTTGTTGTACACTTTCATTTCATGACAGCTCTATCTGTAAAAAAAGGCTAATAGGCTGATACGATTGTGATAGCATTTTCTCTTCGAGACCAACACGTTTGCTTTCCGTCCTCTGATCAAGGTTAGTTTGGCTCTGGTGATTTCACAAGTTGTAGCTGGAACACAGAGCTAGTCAGCATAACCAGCATAGGTATTATTGATTTTGTTGTTGTTATAGACTGTTAGAAAGGTTTAATGAATCGCTGCAAAATAACCCTTAGTGTCTATTAGTGATTTTTACTTGCAACTTGTTGAAATAAAGCATTTGTAGTGACCTGGTTTTTTCGACAAGAACGCGATTGGTATAATAGAAACAATTATTATTATAACCAATAGTACCAGCGATTGTTTTACTGTACTTGTTTAACTGTATCAAAGTCTCGCTCCGCTCTCCATCTGGTCTGGTTCGAACTTTCTTACGCTCTGCCCTGATTACCTGTACTCGTTGGCACGTCTCGGTATTCTTTCGATACCACGAGATCGCCAGTAAATATACTCTATCTGGACCAGTTGCAGTCTTCTGATTTGCGAGTCATCGAGGGAACCAAGCCGTTCCTGGGAGCGTGATCTCATTGTAGTGGTGATCATAGTCCATCAAGAATCGACGCCATCTACATCTGGTTAGCCAACTCTACGAACATAATTCAACTTTGGACAATCTTCCAAATAAGATCAAAGCCGTGAGTCTATTATTTATCTGTCCACATCTGTTGCACGTATTCGTATTGATATTTTTCAATATATAATATTCTGGCAACTTAAGGATAAAAATAGTAATAATTTAATAGACTCTGTAGTACAGGCAACAAGCTTTCGACCGGTTCTCTTTATCTCCCACGATCCAGAGGTTTGGTTCGCGGCACTGGAGTCTCAATTCGAGATCCGCCACATAACCAACCAACAGCAAAAATATGACTATGCTCGGGAATCTTTACCTGTGATACACCTACCAAATTCTAACGACAGGCTACACGTGTCTGTTTTAAGCTTACAGGTGTCAAACGGAAGACCGATCGCCACATGTGGGAAATGGTACGTCTACCTTCACGTGGTTTTACGCAAACCCATCCACTGGATCTTCGTTGTTGCAGATGTTTCCACGCCAATCATTGGTTAAACATGCTACAATACCACAATCTACTCATGGACACACGCAAACGAAAGTTAATAGACGGAAACATCAAGTTATCTGAGTCCCCTTTCTGGTTGCAGATTATCTCCAGTCACAAATAAGCACACCATGGACCCCTTATATCAACCATTACTAGATAAATACTCCTGGATATATCAACCACAACCGAAATTGCCTTGTGTAACCAGCAATGTTACACATCACATCACGACTACAGGACCACCTGTGTTCTCGAAAGCACGACGACTGGCTCCCGAAAAGCTCAGGTTAACTAGGGAAGAATTCGACTACATGATAGACTTAGGAATCATTCGACCGTCAAATAGCCCATGATCATCTCCCTTGCACATGGTCCTTAAAAAGGACAGCAATGATTGGCGTCCAACCGGTGATTATCGGCGTCTGAATGCTAAAACCATTCCCGATCGTTACCCGTTGACCCACATTCACAAATTGACAGCTACCTTGAAATGTACAACTGTCTTTTCGAAAATCGACTTGGTTAAAGCCTATAACCAAATACTTATAGCTGATGACGACATTCCAAAAACCGCGATAAGAACTCCCTTCGGCCTCTACGAATTTCGACGTATGCCTTTCGGTCTACAGAATGCTGCTCAAACCTTCCAAAGGTTCATAGACGACGTCTTAAGAGGTCTCAACTTCGTACACGCGTATGTTGATGACTGTCTAATAGCAAGTCCGAACAGAGAATCACATCTCCAGCATCTGGACATTGTTTCCGAACGACTCCAAAGGCATGGCATTACTGTAAACATCCAAAAATGTCAAACAGGAACCCAATCGTTAGACTTCCTAGGACACACTGTTGATGCCCAAGGCATCCCACCTCTAAGGAGCTAAGTGGTGGCCATTCTGGCTTACCCAGAACCGACCACGATTAAGCAGTTGCTCACTTTTAACGGCCTTGTCAGTTTCTATGCCTATTTATATATTTTTAATCCAAAAAATTCTTTGCTAATGAGCGTATCATTTTTTTATTAAAAAAACAAAAATACTTTTTCCAATCGCTTTTACGCTGTCGCAAGCGTATAAATTTATTTACTTTTTTTCCTCTCACCTTGTGTCCTTACTCAAGTACTCACACGTTCTATTTTTTTCCAGGACCGCTGGAAAAGAACGATGAAGTTCATGAAGAACCGAGATCTCGATTGTACTTCGTTTTACGATTACTATATTGTATTTCATGGCCTGTTATTGTAAGGAAAGACGACCAGACGCTCCTAAACATAGCAAGCTAGCAGAAGAGTGTTTACCAACGACAAACTCGTTGGGTTTAAACTTCTGGCTGGCCACGTCGTAGGGTCATCATTACCTCACCAGGGGGAGTGATCTGTAGCTGTAAATAATTCCCCAAACTCAATAACTTTTTAAGTGTTCGACATTGGATGCTGACCACATTGTTTTAAATGGACTTGTTCAGCTGAAGGCGTTCGGTCATACATCCGCACCATATCATGTTACAGAACGGCGTGGGAAACATCTCCTACGATCATTAGCCAGATTAGATCAGTCGCTCCTCGATATATTGATAACGTATCAAATATATCTTTCCAACCTCTTCGCTTCTGACTCCTGATTTTAACTGAGTGGGGTACGATTCGATTATAGGTGTTACTGGTTAATAGTTGTCAAACTACAATACTGGTGGTATCTTCAGAGTCTATTTCGATTTAGAATGATAAGCATTTCTATATTGCAGTAGGAATTGGTCTAATTTCCTCTCCAGCCCACAAAATGTTAAGGCAGAAATGAAAATAATGACCTTTTTGATTATCTTGACGAAATATTCTGTGTGAATACTAGAAAAGATGAGTCTGAGAATAGTTGACTGATGTCTGCACCCTATAAAATCCAGCTAGATAGTAGTAACTATGTCTGCCGCAAAATAAGAGCCATTGTCAGACACTAATTCTTTAAGGACTCTCCCCTGACTGAGGATGTTTCTCATAACTTTGATTGTGAAGTTAGTATTTTGCGAAGTTGTGAAAAGTCATCCTCATCCATGTTTACTTCAACAAATGGGCGTTCTAATTCAGTTTGTAGTTGCCACATATTCTAGGGATCTTGCCGTTCGACGTCAATGGCGTAACAATAGAAGTACCATATGCTGATGTCTTAACCGGTTCAATTGTGACTTCCGCACAACTGCTGCTCAAAGACTATAAGGAATCATTAGGCTCTTAGGAAGGCTGAGTCACCATACACTTGAAGTTTGATAGATTGAATCAGTCATACTTCCACTGCACACACGCAGCTATAGAGTCTTTAAGGAAAGCACTAAAATGTTATCTAGAAACTAGTACAGACGACTATATTTTAAGCCTTTTCAAAATTTTCAAACCCAGTATTGACTATTCTGTTTCACTAAGTGAAAACTCATAAGGTATGTATGAAGAATTATCATCCTTCATTGGCAATTCATAGCATTTTCGTATGGACAGTTTTTGTCCAGTAATCCCTAATACTGAGACTTCAGTAGATCGTACAACAACGTAAGAATCTAAAGATTTCAAGTTCCTGAGTCAATAATTGACTCTTTACTGCCTGTGTCTATAATAAAGTCATGGAGTGTAGCAAGGGAGGTTTGAAACGGCATCCGAATATGCACATTACGTTTCAAAATTATGGGTACAGATAAATGATCGTCAGAAACACTCAATTTAATATAATATGAACTACAAGGTTTATCATCACTAATGGCAAAAATAAACGGTAGCTTTTCAAAGCTACCAGATGTGTCCTATTTTACCCCACCTAAAACATTTGGCATGGCAGAAAACACATGAACTACGTAGGAGAAATTCGCCACGGGATAAACGCTTATCAAAACTGTACTCAACCCTGCAACCTGTCTTGCAATTCTTTGTTGAATCATCATCCATATTTTCACGAGGATGAGAACCACTACTAAACAAACGCAAGCTTGAAACATTGAGAATGTAGTATATCACGAAGGATGAGCAAAGTATTATAAAAATTTTAACCGACTGAAAATCAAACTCATTCATTGCCTCAAAAGTAACGAGTTGTGTTTTAATTTCTTGGAATGAATATTCAGGGTTTTAAATTATTTATCTTTCTTAATTCAGAATATTGAAATCAGTAATCACCTGATCACGAAGTTGGATTTCCAATTGGTTTCCGAAATTGTACATCGTGACCATTTTCTGTAGTTCACGTATGAAGTCTTTAACGTTCTGACCATTTTGTCACATCATCTTATGAAACTTTGATCTCTCTCTGAAATCAAAGCTAGCACACTGCACATGACTGAAAAGTAATTTCTTGAAAAATTTCATATGACAATCAACTTGGTTTCTCTGAAAAAGGCAGAATCCTTAGAAGGTTATAATTTACTTCATCGACGAACGTTAGGAAACAAACTTGTGAAGTTATCATCTTGAATATATATTTTCTAGTAATGCTACAGATTTCGAACTGCTTCATATAGTCTTCGAAATCATCCCCAATTGAATTAGTATCCAACCGTCAAAGATTTGACTCCACAGTGACGCCAGAATGATAATTAGAAGTACTCGAAATAATGCACTAACTAAAAGCTTTCGAAACAGTGCCTTTTAGGTAAATTAGAACTGAATGACCACAAATGAGCGCATTGTATTTTGTATTCGTAGTCAAGTACAAAATAGTCACTAGTTATTACAAATATTACACAGGTGCGATCTTTGTTGACTTCTGTTGAGCCTTTAATTAAATACAGCATTTTGTCGTACTGGATTGATTGTTATTGGCTAACTTGTCATATAACCTGTAACTGTATAGCCACTCTTGACTTACAGTACAACAAGTCGATGTCAGCTGATATGTGCATAAACAGCCGTACCATTCACAACCCCTGATTTGTCGATGGAAATTGCAATTAAGTATTCGCATCACTGGAAAATACAAAACCAATATCGAACCGAACCAAATGTTACACCGGGAATAAAACTGATGTCATTGTCACATTGGTAATATGTAGAATGTCATAAAATGTTAAACCGAGTTCGAGAAATCGTGGACTCGCCGCAGTTGAAAAAGAAGCAGGTGGGAAATAAATCTAATAAACCTGAATGTTTTTTCAACCATTATATGTATCGGTCACACCAATACCTGGTGAGATCTAATCACCACAATTAAATAAACATCCCCGTCAGTCAAGGTACAGTATTCTACTCAGAGGAAAATGATAGGTTATTTCCATTCGCTCAGAAGGTGAGTAATCAACGGTTACTAGCACTAAGCATTCCTAACAGATAGGGGACGTCTTTTAAACTCTGCAATACTGAATAAAAGTAATAAACTCACACAATCAAAACTGGAGAACCATAATCGAAATCTTCAGAAGGAAAAGTTAATTGAAACAAAGATGAAATAGGAATTAAAAAATGTGATAACATCAGGGAGTTATTCAATTTCAGAATCAATTGACACCATAATATACATGAAAACCGCAATCAACGAAGTGCTACAAAGAAGGGGCAGCGCAATGTTTGTATATGGAGTGAATGGATGGATTTCTGCACACGTATAAGCATATACTTTTAAGAGAACTATGTACTCATTCCTTGAGTTGACATGTTGGGACGTGTTTCTGTTGTATGTCATGTAAAAAGTTTTTCGTCCAGGTTTTCATCAGCCAATTATGGGTTACCATGAACTTTCACGATACTATGTACTTCCGTATTTGCTGTTAGTCCTTAGTCTTTCGTAAATACTACGGTTCAACCGTAGTATCCGAGATCTGCCTTACGGTCGGCTTTTTTAAACATCAAATGTACTTTACCATGTCTTTAACTAAGTCTAACATGCAGCTTACTGTAGTGGCTTGACATTGAGCTTCCACCTTAATACAGACAGTATAATTTTAGCTTGACAGTAAAGTTTTGAATAAAATATAGTAGTAATCGACAGGACATTTCGTAATTTACTGAACGTCAGGATGCCATCACAGAATATGGGAGATCAAACACATTTCCTATTGATACCGAAATTTTCTCCAGTTTTATTTATTATTGGGTAGCATTCAGTGGACTTAATTAATGAATCCAAAGATAACAAAGAAATTGTTAGGATCATCATGAATAGATGTAGCCCACAAAATCTTTACAATCAATATTATGCAGACCAAAAAAATATAACAGGAAACGGGGGAAAAGCCAAGCGAGAGGCGCTACTTGGAACGAATCGGGTGCATACTCCGTCTACATAAATATCAACTATCTCCTAAACACCGTCACATAGCTTCATCTATTAGTATTTATTCAAAATGGATTCACGATCACATTCGTCATTATCAAAAACAACATTGGGTCGATCAGACAGGACTTTCGATCGATCACTCGTTTCCAGATATGTATTTATTGTCACAGGTTTTCCAGTTTCAAATGTTTTGGCTTATGTCTCGCAACCACGTATACTGACGAGTTTCCATAGATTGTTTACAGCTTATAACAAATCTGAGATTATCAGAAGGGGTTTTGTGGAGATTTTAGTAATTTTATAGAGTTGAGATCACGAGTCAGTTGAAGGTAGACCACCATCGAAAACCTGGAAGCACTGGACGGTCGTTTCGCCTCCTCAGCAACCAGGTCCGTTGGGAGATATCAACTCACTGAAGACGATGATGGATGGTTGCTCAATTTCGTGGACTGTCTGAAGTTAGACATTAACACCGTTGGATGCCGAACGGCTCAGTGGTCTAGTGGTTAAGTTACTCATGCGCGAGACTGGTAGGTCCGGGTTTCGAATCTCGCGAGGCGGGATCGTGGATGCGCACTGCCACTGAGGAGTCCCACAATAGGACAGAACGGCCGTCCAGTGCTTCCAGGTTTTCCATGGTGGTCTAGCTTCAATCGACTCATGATTTCAACTCTATAAAATCTGAGATTACTGAGAAACTCAAAGAATACCCCCACAGAAGTTCGTATATTTCTCCGTCTCTTGCCTAAAGAAGCGAGAAACGGCAGCTATATAATCTATACATCAAATATATTCAGGTGTGGGACGAGATGTTATAAACATAAGGTCGATCGTAAACAACTACGAAGGAATGTGGTGTAATCATACCATGCTGAAATGTAGTTATTCATCTGTTTTTCAGTGTTTAATATATGTGGAGTATGTAGTAATTTCTCTATCATTTAATGGATGAGCGCTTTATTTCGGAAGGGCTTTTACTGGAGATTTCATTCCAAACCCTAACTTCCACTTATCCAAACTCTCTAACACTAACGAGTTAACCAACGTTGGTGATTTCAGAACCTTTTTTGTGGAATTCGAAATGCCATGAGATAGCTTGAAGTATATTAAAAGTAAAAAAAAGTTTATAAGTCTCATTCTGGAGACCACATAATGAATATGACAACTAAGTTACTCAAATTAACTGATACTTATATAAACTATATCTCAAATGGTAACTGTTCGTTAGGCGTACTTGATTCGATATGAAGTAAAGGTAAGAGTAGGTATGAAATATCGCAAGAGGCTTTATACATTATAACATGATTGATACAAGGAAGTATTCCTTTATGGTATGTGTAATCAGAAACTACCATTTGTACTGATTGGTGAGAGTAAAGTTTGTAGTCGTTGTGTTGCGATACTAAACCCAGAGTTGTACATATGTTTGTTTATTTATAATCAGAAGGGGTTTTGTGGAGATTTCAGTACCTTCATAGTTGAAATCATGAGTCAATTAAAGCTAGACTACCATTGAAAACCTGGAAGTACTGGACGGCCATTTCGTCCTATTATGGGACTCCTCAGCAGCGAGCATCCACGAACCCGCATCGCGAGATTCGAACCCAGGACTTACCAGTCTCGAGCCAGAGCACTTAACCGATAGACCACTGAGCAAGCCGGCATCCAACGGTGTTAATATCTAACTTCAACCAATCCACGAAGTTTGAGCAACCGTTCACCAATTATCTTAAGTAACTTGTTTATTTAACAAAAACATTCGATACATGTGATAATTAGGAGTATTTGAATTGTAATATAAACAAGGAATCCCAGAAATAACGCAATTTAATCAAGAAGTACTAGGTGAACTTGAACGAATGTATTGTACTTGGAATTCGAAATCAAGCAGTCATCAAGTGTACAAAGGAATCATTGGTTCATATAAACACCACAATACTGTACATAGGAATAAATGAGTAAATAATGAGTTAAATATATCCACAATTATATAACCATCATATGAATACAGTGGTCTTGAGTGTTATTATAGGTATGAGGGCAGTTATCACTTCCCGGTTGCCTACACCGTAGAAGGGTTCTTCTAGAGGTACCTGAAAAGGAAATTGGATTAGAAGTGGTCTTAATGACCTGAGAGCGCGACCACAGTGCCCAAGGAACAACTGGTTGAGGTCGATCACCCACGACCTTTTCGTGGGTAGTTTTTGTGTTAGCTCCGTTCTTCAAAGGACCTTACCGCCGGAGACGGATATCTGTGGGATAAGGCGAGGTGTGCATTTTTTGGTTCGACCTTTTCTAACCTCACCCCTCCTTGTGGGAAGGCAGCATCGCTGTCATGCTGGTTGTCTGAAGGAAACACCTTACTGCCGTCACACCTCTGTACAGTCAGCAGTACTTCGCCTTCGGACCTTGAGTTTGCTGCTTTTAGTCTTACCGCTCTTCAACCGACCTGTCTGGCATGGTAGGACCTTGAAAAACGATTGTTCCAGCCAGTATAGCTCTATTTGTTCATTACGATAGGCAAGCCCGACTACCACGTCAAGGTAGCAGCAACGGTCGGGATATAACGATACGTTGAGAGATTACTTGATAAGGCTGAAAGGACACTTGATTAGAGTGAATAGAGGTGTCCGATAGTGTAGGAAAGAATTTATATTAATAATCAAATTTGCATTCCAAGAACCGATAGAACCACCAATCACAGTATGAGACGCCCAACATCACATTAACTCTTGTTTACACCTTGTATGATTATACTTTGCTCTTATAGTTCATTCCTTGATTTATTTTTCCTATCCTCACTAGTTAATGTTCGGTATGTTATTTATGTATTCCTTTTTTTCACTGTTTAATAAACTGTATTATTAATTGTTTATTTTGTATATCAACAGTGTTAATTTATGTTTTAGAAGCCCCCAAATGTCCTGGTACGGCCAAGAGTGAGGAGAGTCCCCTATCCCTCTCCAAATGCTCTCACATGGACACGCGTATATAGCCTCTGCCACACAAGTCCTACTCATTGCTTTCTCAAAGCATTACTGTTGTTTACGACATTCAGAGGATGAAAACCGAATGTTCGGTGCCCTAACTGGGTTGGTGGATACGGGGAGAGTTGGAGGAGTTGGAAAACCCTCATTACAGACCAATGGTGCACATGGACTCTAGTATCCTGATGGAACAAAAAGCGTATGAACCAATCGCTAGTCACCGGCTACCATGAAACGGCATCTCCTTACGATGCTCCACTGTCTTGTGGATCAGACTTTTAGGTCAAAGGCTAAGGATGTGTCTTCCTAAGAAAACTACCTGCTTCAGTTTGGGCACCTGGGCAGTATCACAGCCCTCACACAAATGAAATGAGATTTTTGAGGCGCATATTTATCTGGTGCTTCCTTGTACAAATATTTATGTGTTTAAATAAAGTTTATCAAACTAAATAACTTACTTGTTCTAACTTTAGCTAAGCTAAGACTCTGGGCTTGATAGTCTAGGGAATAAGTTTAGAATTGCATTTGTAGGAAATTACTTCCTATAATACTACTAATAATGATAATCAGTAACATATTTAATTTCTTTTTATTACTGACTGACTTTTTATTACTATACAGCTCTCAAATGCCCTGTAACGGCCGAGAGTGAGGAGCGTTAGCTCTCACATGGCCGCGCATATACAGTCACTATCAGGGAAATCCTACTCACTGCTTTCTCACGGCATTACTGTTGTTTACGAAATTAAGAGGACGAAAAGCGAATATCCAGTACTTAAACTGGGTTGGTGGATATGGAGGATCTATTCAGGGGAGTTAGAAAACATTACATTCAAACCAATGATGAACATGGACTCCAGGATCCTGAAAGGACAAATGGCGTATGAACCTATTGTTGGTCACCGAATACCCTTGGGACTGAATTTAGTGACGTTTTTCCACTGTCTTGTGGATTAGACCTTTAAGTAGAAGGCTTAGGGTATGGCCCTCCTGGGCAGTATCACAGCCCATACACAAATCAAGGGACTTGTATGGCGTGTATGTATTCTGCGACTTCTTGTATCAAATATTTCTGTGTTTAAATAAATACTTTCACGAATATCACTATGATTGTCAATGGATACAAATAGAAAAACAAACAAACAAACATACAAATTACAATCCTTTTCACAAAAACAAAAAATAAATAAAAAAAACAACAATAGATGAGAAGTATATTGAACATAATCAAATACACAAGAAGTTTGTCTTTCTTACAAACCGAAAATACCTCACCTATCAGCAGTAATACAAATAGTAGTAAGAGTAGTAGTAGTAGTAGTAGTAGGAGGAGGAGGAGGAGGAGGAGGAGGAGGAAGAAGAAGAAGAAGAAGAAGAGGAAGAGGAGTAGTAGTAGTAATGGTAACAGTCAAGTTTTCTTTACAATAATCAAAACAATACAAATAAAAAGAAGACAATGAAAAAGAAAAACAGAGAAGAAAAAGTAGAGGTAATAGAATCTTACAATTCATCATTATACAATGAAGATTTTTCAAGGGAATTATCAGTTTGATTAAAAACAGTAGAAGAGTTAATTATGTTAGATGAAACCATTGAAGATAAATGATGATGAGGATGTGTTGTTGTCGTCTCCGTCATCGTCGACGTCGTCGATGGTGATGATGATGGTATTAATTGAAAGCCCAATTGTAAAGTGATCACAGTTTTAGAAGGTTGATTATTATCATTATAATAATAATCATTATGTTTTATTGATTTATTGCATAAATGAACCATTTGTATGAAACAATTAGTTACTAAGTGATAATATTCTATGGATACATTGATTGTTTTATTAGTATAATGAAATGAATCCATTGGAGATAATTTATGTAAAGTAATTTGAATAAATGCCAAAATTAAATGATAACAATCATTACTAGATTAGAGGGAAGAAAAAAAGAAAAAAGAAAACATAGAAAGAAGGGTTATAAGCAAAGATGGATAGTGACTAGGAGTCGAATCTAGTTTGACGAGTGTTTCCTCCAATTTTGGACTCGTCAACTGGATGTATACCTACATCTCAGAGTTAATGTTCACTCTGGGACTCGAACCCTGTACCTTTCGCTTTAAACGCCATTGCGTTATCCCCTTAGCTACTGAGTCCTGATAACCACTTGCCTATGCAATCGGGTGAAGTTTAAATTCACATGGTGATTATTCACTTTTAGAGGATTTTATTATCGAATATAAGTTATACATTATCAATAGGATATCATCAGGATTCTTGATACAATCAATCATCACTAATTAAACAGATGTGTTTTCTTACATTCTAACCACTATGGAATTGATGTACATCACTAATGTGTAAATGATCTACACAACATGAAAGTGTAATGGATGACACTATGTTTAACCTTCATAACTTATACTAGCTTCTAGACAAACTAATCTATCCATTCTTATCAAGCTACACTTTGACCTTGCCACTTATTGGGTTATTAATCTGAATTGTTTCTATCTAAACGTATGTGTGCGTACGTCTTATCCTATTCATCACATGTCTGTAACTGATTTTTATAAATGGAGTTGGTTTACTCGCCTTCTCCATCACGCGTCATTTTGTTTTGCTTCGCTGCTTGATTGACGATTATACGATTGTACTTATTCAATCCACATTCTCATATTTGACTTATTTAATTCCATTATTCACCGACGTGATTATAGCCGATTATTTTTATACGATATGTATATTTCGACAGTAATTATTCGATAACAAACAGAGGCAATCTATCAGGAGTCAGATATCGGGCTGTAGTGAACGAGAACACAGGTATGGACAACCAAATGTATCTGAACACAAAATTACAAAACATCTTAGTCAAATCTGAGAATTATACAGGAAATACTTTATTTGAGAAATGTCAATCAATCGTCGCAGACTTCATTGTTCGTCCGTTTCCACACCAATCATTCTTTTTTCTTCAATCTTCTTAACATTCTACCACCACGTATTTCAATTTCGATTGATGATACATACTACTTATATCTGTCAATATCAATGGTATAAACTACAGGGTCATTCTAATAGTCAATAACTCATTTAAACCCATTTTAAAATGATCTTAATAAAATGAATCCTAAAACTAATTACACCATTTACTTGATAAATTGAATTTAAATCATTTGAGAAATATGAATAAATTGTGTTGATTTCAGTGGTTTTTACATATTCTATACTCAATAACTTAGGGGTACAGAAGAAGACAGCCGAGTGGATAACGCGATGGCGCTTGATGCGAAAACTACTGGATTCGAGTCCCAGAGTGAACATCAACTCTGAGATGTAGGTACATCCAGCTGACGAGTCCCAAATAGGACGAAACGTGTGTCAAACTGGATTCTACTGCTAGCCATTATCCATCTTTGATTACAATGCTTGTGAATTAAGGCTATATCTAGGCAATACGCACAGTATGCACATATGCCAATTAGAGACTGACCAGTTGCAGTCCCAAAACATCAATGGGAACTTTCAAACAAACAATACTAAGTACATTAGCATACAATATTGTTGTTGTTTACTTTCACTTATTATTACCATTAAATCATTATATAATCATCTTTATACATTGGACAATTGTTTATATGTAATTATTCATGTTTTCATAGAAAATAGATACTAGTACTGTTATAACATGTTGATTTGTGCCCTTATCAATAAACAGGAAGTAATGATACCGCCAATTAAAGAATAGTGATTTATCGACGAACGAATGACACATAAAGCCCGTACAAGCAGTCGAAACTCCTTATCAGTCCTTCTACTTGCCTAGATCTGTATGTTTGAGTTCAGAAACATCAATTTCAACCTATGCAATTGTTATGCCCCGATAAGGATAATGAATAGTAACTATGGGATCTATTTATGATTCAATACTGTGCATATATTTTTTATAGTATAATTGCTAAATAACTAAACTATTCATATTCATGTTCCCCTTATTATAAGCTTTATTTTGACCTATAGACTATTATTGTAGGATCTACCATTCCTGAGTTATTCCTAGTCTATTATTTACTATCTCCCCCTCTACACAGCCACATTTGGCTAAATCTTGTACAAATAACGTTTCTTATTTTATGGTACGATGTGGTCTGTTTGATTGGTATATAAACTCAGTATGTTTGAAATATAATGATTCATACCGAAGAGGCTGTTCTGGACTTAACTGGCTGGGCTAGGCAGAAAGCAGGACCTATAAGTACTCTAGACAGCTTGTACGGGTTTCAGGTGTCATTGGTCCGACCAATAAATCGCTGCTCTCTAATTGCCGGTATTATCATGGCATCCACTCGGCCATAAGTTATAACAGCAATATGAATCATGTATTTTAAACAAAATGGGTTTATATACAAACCAAACCGACCACATCACACCACAAATTAAAAAAACAACATTTGTACAGGATCTAGCCAAAAGTGGTTGTAAATATGGGAGACAGTAATTAATTGACTGGGTATAACTCAAGAATGGTAAGTTGTATGGTAATAGTTTATGGGTTATAATAAAACTTACAATAAGAACAATATGAATATACATAGTTTAGCTACTTAACAATTATACAATAAGAATATTTGTATAGTATGCCTGAACATCGATTACCACGACGCGCAATGTTGACTAGTGTAGGGGATGGTTGGAAGAGAGTTAGGGGCGACCAAACCAAAACATAGCATCAGTCCATAAAGTCACTAACTTCTAGTCTGAGCCATGTTGGTAGATGCAGACTACTTGGTTGGGGCCCGAGTAATCATCGTAACCAATGGTTGGAGACTCTGGGTGACATGGCTCAGAATCGATCACAATGGTGTAGGTGTATACACTCGTTATCTTCCCTTAAACCTTGAGATTAAAATTGCTTCATAACTTTTTTCCTTCCTATACTATATCCTTATACACAACTTTTCTTTATATACTACCACCACTAAATTAACTACTTCTATGAATCCGGTGTTCATCTTGTTGTGCTAACGAGGTATGGCAACTTGTACCGATGCATATATGTGCCTGGTCATACGTTGTCGCTGACTGACTGACTGACTATGTATAGTATTAGTCCCTGAATGGATCCCAACAGTTACCATCTACTATTCTCGTCGGGACCTAACAAATACATAAATAACAAATTTCAACTCAATAATCATTAGAAAACAAAAAAAAATAAACAAACAAACCAAAGAAGACACTCTTCACTTACTTAATCCCGATTTGCTTTAATGTCATAACAAATAAATCTCGCCATATAGAAATTTCTTTTGGTGATCCTTTAATAATTTCATTAATATTACTAGATTGGATAGTATTGGATATTTGATCCTTATTATTACTATCATTACTATTAGTATTATTATCAGTAGTATTGATAGTAGTAGGTAAAAAATAACTAGACAATTCATCATGACTCATATGAAAATTAAATGACCATAGATTCTTAGCTGCATTCTCTTCATTATGTATCATTGAAGTAGGAATATCCTTGAGATTCATGATAGAATTATGTATAATAGTAAGATTAATTGATTGAGAAATTTGATGAAAACATAATATATTACTTATTATTGGTGAATATATAGATTGTTGATATAAATGACTGATTAATTGATATTGGGTTAATTCATTGGATTCAGTATGTTTTCCCGCCTGTAAAAAAGAAAAGAAAAAACTGACAATCTATGGATCACTATCAGGTCCCAGGAGAGATAGATCGCCGACCACAGCAGTGTTCATTCATCCATCTATCCATCTACAAATTATCATGTGTTTACTATCGACTAATTCTAAGAAGTTTACACCGAGAAATAGAGACAGACATGAGAAGAATGAATAAAAAATGGATAGAACTGGAAAAGAGGACCCAGGAAAGAGTGAGTTGGAAGAAGGTAATCAGCGGCCTATACACCATTGAGAGTAACAGGCGTAAGTAAGTAAGTAAGTGATCATTAAATAATTTGTATTCATTTTAAGAAACTAAGCAAAGATGGATGGTGGCTAACAGTGGAAAGAAGGACGCACGTTTCATTCTATTTAGGACTTGTCAGCTAGATATACCTACATCTCAATTTTGATATTCACTCTGTGACTCGAATCCAGTATCACTCAATTTAAATACGATCGCATGATCCACTTAGCTACTGAATCTTGATATTCTTTTAGAATTGATAATAAATACATGTAATAGTAAAGTTATTATTAAAAGAAAACATAGATTGTTTACATAAACAGAATAAACGAATACTCAAACGAATCAAAATTCATATTTTGGATAACATAGAGACAGGTAATAACAATAAAATGATATTTAATTAGCAACCATACTACTATTACTACTGTGGTGTGGTCTACTTATATCCATATAAGTAGTATATGGTGTTGGTCCGACATAGAATGTATTTTGGCAGAAGACCGATGAGGAAAGAACTGAAACGAAGCGCAATCGGTAGGAAAATGCACGAACAATGGAAGTAGAGAAGAAACAGTGAAGATCGAGACTATTGGTTGTTAATTTGCAAATTGACTGTCCATTGTATGGTTTTTAGAATTTATTGAGATAGTCTGTAATGTTTGCTTAAATACATTCGATTGTCCCCAACCAGTGTTCTGTTCACTACACTACTATTGTGTTGTGGATTACTTATATCCACATAAGTAGTATATAACGATGGTCAGGCATAGGATGTATTTCAGTAGAAGATTGATAAGGATAGAACCGGAATGAAGCGCAATCGGTATGAAAATGAATGAACAATGAAATGAGAGAAGATGGACTGATATTTACGAGATTGAGTCAATTGATCGATAGTTTGCAAATTAACTGTTTACTGTATGGTTATCAGATCTTATTGAGATATTCTGTAATTGTCGTGTCGAATATATTCGATTGTCCTCACTCGTGTTCTCATTCACTACACTTCTTCTACTACTACTTCTACTAATACTACTACTTTATTTATTTATTTATTTAAACACATAAATATTGGTACAATGAAGCACCAGATAAATATGCGCCGCACTTCACTCCATATATGTTACGGCTGTGATACTGCCAAGGTGCCCATACTGAAGCAGGTGGTTTTCTTAGGGGGCCACACCCAGAACCTTTGATCTAAAGGTCTGATCCACAAGGCAGTGGAAGATCGTGAGGAGATTCAGTCCAATGGTAGTCGGTGACGAACGATTGATTCAGGATAAGATGGTGGTTGGAGGTGGTCAACAGGAAACCCTGGACACGGGTTTCGTGCTACTTGGCACTCGTCAGCAAGGTGTACCTGTAATCTTGAGGGAACTGGTGCTCCCTGACGGATTCGATCCCGTGTCACCCAGCTTCACAGTCAGAGACGTTACCACTGAGCTATTCGGGTCGCGACCGACCTCCTTTAGGACTGAGATGTAATAACAATTGATTGATCACTGGGTGGTGATCAACCAATTGTGATTGATTCAGCATACCGGAGCCCATGTGCACCATTAGTTTGGAATGAGGGTTTCCCAACTCCCCTAGGTGGACGCGCCGTTTCCAGCAACCCAGTTAAAGTGCCGGATATTCGGTTTTCATTCTCTCAATTTCGTAAACAACACCCCCGCCACGAGAAGGCAGTGAGTAGGACTTCCTTGGCAGAGGCTATATACGCGTGGCCATGTGAGAGCATTTAGAGAGGGAGAGTGGACTCTCCCCACTCTCGGCCGTACTAGGGCATTTGGGAGATACTAGTACTACTACTACTACTACTACTAATAATAATAATAATAATAATAATAATAATACCATATAGATGGATCATTCATGATAGAAGAAAACTGTGTAGAAGTAAACATTCACAGAAAGAGAAATTTTTTTCTCAAAAAACAAAACTTACATTGTTTACTCTACTTGTCGATAATGCTGAATTGAAGGATTCTGTAAAACAGAGAAAAAAAAACGGATATCTTTAAAAGAAAAATGATCAATAATTTATGCGTTACAAGTCAAAAGGGTAAAATTTAAAAAAAAAAAATACAAAAAGGTAACCAAGTATCATATAGAAAGTTTCACATCGCATGTTGACTTGAGTTAGACAACCATTGAGAAAAAAACAAACAATGAAGAGATAACTGACAGCTAAATTTCTGAGTATAGAAAATGTCTTAAGAGTGGGAACCTTCAATCACATACTCAAATCCATTATACTAAGAACTCAATAATCTTTATAACACTCATTCTATTAAAATGAGGTAACAACTAATATCTAGAGGGGGGGGGAGAAGAATTCATTTATACAACTTTTGTATAAAATGATTACTATCAATAATATTGAGGATTATGTTCATGATTAATAGTATAAAGTATTAATGAGACAATTTTGGATAAATGGGACAAAAATAGAATAATATACAAATCTATCGGTTGAAGTTACTTGCCTTAGCTTGACATATAGTCAGTCCGTCAAAACGTAGAACTTCGTACGTACGTACATCAGTTCGAGTTGCCATATCACATTAACACAGAGATCCAGTTGTCAATTGAAATCCCACAGTCGGAGAAGTAGTAAGAGTATAAGTGGTAATGTGAAAGATTAGGGTTTGAATATGTTATTGAAGGAGTATAATACAGTGATATAAATTTGGAAAGAGAAAAAATATAGAGACATGAAGAATTCAGAAGATTCGAATTTGCAGAACACAAAGAGTGGATGCACCTACGCCATTGTAAACGATTTTGAGCCATGTCATTCAAAGTCTCTAACCATCGATTGCTAACATCTCGCGAATCCCAACCAGGTAGTCTACATCTACCAATATGGCTCAGTCCACTTGTCTCTGACTTCATGGATTTGTGCCAATCGTTTATTTTTAGCAAGCACTAATTTTAAGCATAAGGAGAGACATCGTCTAACATGGCGACCACCTTCACCAAACCAACGATGGACTCAAATAGACCATATTGTCATCAGTCATCGTTGGAGAGGCTCAATAGAAGATTGTCGCTCGTATTGGAATACTTGTTTAGACTCTGATCACGCTTTAATACGAGCGCGCATTTGTCTGCGCCTCAATGGACACAGGAAAAGTACACTAAGAAGACCCATTAGGATTGAACTGGAGGACGAAAAAGCCAAATGCGAATTCCAGAAACAACTGAGTTCACATCTAGGCAGTTCTGTAAACAAGACTGACCCAGATGCTGCTTGGAAAGACACACGAACAGCTGTGGAAACAGCAGTAACATCTATTAGTTATTTAAACCATAGGGCTCTAAAAAACCAGTGAATTTCTTCCAAGTCTATTTCACTGATGGATTCGCGTAAACTCATCCCATCAGGCTCTGAACACGACGAAGAGCGTAAACAAATTAGATCTAAGTTAACTAAAAGTCTAAGGAACGATCGTGAGCAGTGGTGGGCAACGAAAGCAAAAGAGATGGAAAAGGCAGCGGCTGTAGGCAACACCAGGCAACTATTCAGACTAATAAAAGAAACCGGAATTAAGAAGTCAACTGTGAGATAATCTCGGAAAAAGACGGAAACCCTATCTGCTCTTAACCCAAACGTTTAGAACGATGGGCGGAACACTTTAAGGAGCAGTTTAGCTGGCCTTCAGCTACTGCACAACTACCCACTATTCCCAGAAAACCTGAATGGAACATTGAAGTAGGCCCCCCGACCCTACTTGAAGTTCAAAAGGCTATAGGTAATCTGAAACGAGGAAGAGCAGCTGGACCAGATGGATTGACTCCAGAGGTCTTTAAATATGGTGGTCCAATTTTAGCGATTAGGTTGACTAATATTCTGGCTAAAATCTGGGAGACGGACGTAATCCCATCCGACTGGTCACAATCACTGATTGTCCCAATATATAAAAAGGGGTCAAAATCATCCTGCGATAACCATAGAGAGATTAGTCTGACTAACATAGCATCTAAAATACTAGCCTCAATAATTATCAGGCGCCTAACTAACTCGTGAACTCCAAACACGAGAAAATCAGACTGGCTTCAGACCTGGTCGTGGCTGTATCGACCACATATTCACCATTCGTCAAGTTTTAGAGCACAGACATGCTTATCGGCGTCCGACAATGATAGTTTTTCTTGACTTGAAAGCAGCACTTGACTCTTTAGACCGAGAGGTTCTGTGGCAGTGTCTGTCATTGAAAGGTGTACCTGAGAAGTACATAAGCCTTGTGAAGGCTCTTTACTCGAACACTACCAGTCGAGTGAGAGCTTATGGCGAACTGTCATATGATTTTACAACCTCAAGTGGTGTCCGTCAAGGCTGTCCACTATCCCCATTTTTGTTTAACTTCATTATAGACCTGTTGCTGGAAATAACACTCTCATCGACTGAATTTTCAGGAATTGATCTTCTACCAGGAGGTTCACTTATCGACTTAGAATACGCAGATGACATAGTCCTGTTTGGTGAAGACACTGGCAAAATGCAGAGTCTTCTGTTAGAACTGAGTAATAATGCCAGGATGTTTGGGATGCGTTTCTCCCCATCCAAATGTAAATTGTTACTCCAGGACTGGCCTGCGTCAACACCTGAACTAAGGATAGGGAGTGAAGTAGTCGAACGCGTCGACAACTTCACTTATCTTCGAAGTCTGATCAGCCAGAATGGGTTGATGTCTGACGAAATCTCAGCACGGATTCAAAAAGCTCGTTTGTCTTTTGCCAACTTACGTCACCTATGGAGAAGACGAGATATCCGTCTATCAATTAAGGGACGAGTATACTGCTCAGCAGTTCGCTCTGTTCTACTTTACGGCTGTGAAACATGGCCATTAAGAGTAGAAGATACTCG
The DNA here is from genome assembly GCF_000237925.1 of Schistosoma mansoni. Taxonomy (NCBI): domain Eukaryota; kingdom Metazoa; phylum Platyhelminthes; class Trematoda; order Strigeidida; family Schistosomatidae; genus Schistosoma; species Schistosoma mansoni. Next base: position 218,933 of record NW_017386080.1, on the reverse strand, counting down.
TAAGTTATTAGTATTTGACCACAGATGCCTTAGAAATATTGCTTGCATCTGCTGGGATCACTGGGTAAGTAATAGTGAGGTTAGACGCAGGGTATTAGGGAATGATGGTAAATCAGTTGATGAGGTCATGAATCTTCATCGACTGAGGTGGTTGGGTCACGTGTTACGTATGCCTAAACACTGGTTACCACGACACGTTATGCTGATTAGTATAGGGGATGGTTGGAAGAGAGTTAGGGGCGACCAAACCAAAACGTGGCATCAGACCACAAAGTCACTAACTTTTAGTCTGAGCCATGTTGGTAGATGCAGACTACTTGGTTGGGGCCCGAGTAATCATCGTAACCAATGGTTGGAGACTCTGGGTGACATGGCTCAGAATCGATCACAATGGCGTCGGTGTATACACTCGTTATCTTCCCTTAAACCTTGAGATTAAAATTGCTTCATAACTTTTTTCCTTCCTACACTATATCCTTATACACAACCTTTCTTTATATACTACCACCACTAAATTAACTACTTCTATGAATCCGGTGTTCATCTTGTTGTGCTAACGAAATATGGCAACTTGTACCGATGCATATATGTGCCTGGTCATACGTTGTCGCTGACTGACTGAATGCCATGTTTTGGTCTGGCCGCCCCTAGCTTTCTTTTCGAGCATCTATCAGTGCGGTAGATGCTGTTGAGATCCATTGTTTCTCCCTAACCTTATGGCTTACCTTACTAGTGGATATCACTGCTGTTTCTACAGCTTTTCGGATGTCATTTCACGCTGCTTCGGGGTGGGCACAACTTACATAGCTGCCTAACTGTTTTTCCAGTTGTTCCTGAAATATATTCTTAGCTTGCCTATCATTAAGTAGGACCCTTAGAGGCTTCCCCGCAGTGTCTTTCCTACGTCCAGTAAGACGCAGACAGATACGAGCTCGCACTAGAGCATGATCTGAGTCTAAACATGTGCCCCAGAATGGTCGACAGTCTTCTATCGAGCCCCTCCATCGGTGGCTGATAGCGATGTGATCTAATTGGGTCCAACGTTGGAACGAATTCGGGGGTCGCCATGTCAAAAGATGATTTTCCTTATGTTTAAAGTTGGTATTTGCAAGAAATAGGCGGTTATCTGAGCACAGCTGCAACAGACGGTCGCCATTATCTGTTCTTTTAGCAACGACACCATAAGATCCACCCAGGTGTCTTTCCCTTTCACTTAGTTTACCTACTTGAGCATTAAAGTCACCTGCCACTATTACTACATCAAAACGCCTAGCTTTTCGAAGAAGGTCAGAAAGTTTCCTGTAGAACTCATCTTTTATATCGTCTGAGCTGCAGTCAGTGGGAGAGTAGGCAGAGACGACGAAGAGGCAACGAGGAGTGTCCCTATCTTTCCGAGTCCTTACTGTTCCGGTTAGTCGGACATTGCACAAACCACTGTCTACAGGGATCCAGTCTAAAAGAGCTAGTTCTGCCCTGGGACTTAATGCTACACCTACTCCAGCGAGGCCACGGGAAGCAGCATCAGGGCTTCAAGATACACGAAGCGTGTATCGAGATGGTTTTTTATTATGACATAGTGAGGTCAAATGAATGACGCTACTCGGATCTTGTATGCGCGTTTCGGAGACGCAGCACACATCGATGGTGTAAGATTCTAAAGTCCTAGCTAATGAAGCCTGTTGTCCTATTTGGCACAACGTTCGGACATTAAAAGTTCCTATATGTAGTTTAGAGCGTGGTTTCAGGAGACCAGGAATAACGTTCCGTGTACTCGAATCGTTTGCCCTAGCGGTGCGAGGTGATAAAAGGACGTGGGAAGGGTTAGTCGTGGAGATAAGAGAGTGATGAGGTGTAGGAAGGATTTGATTGTGACCAACTTGGTCTCGTGTGCAGTTACGGGTATGAGGGCTAATATCACTTCCCGGCTGCCCACACCGTGGAAGATTACTTACTCAGTGGTTCTAGGATATACAAGCGATGATTCGAAGACACCTATGATCGAATACTAGTAGCCTACGAATATCCTCTACTCTTATTGGCCATGTTCCTCTTATTATAAGCTTTATTTTGATTTATGAACTATTATTATATCACTTACTATTTTTGACTTATGCCTAGTCAATCAATTACTGTCTCCCACGTTCACAGCTACTTTTGGCTAAATCTTGTACAAATGTTATTTCCTATTTCATGGTGTGATGTGGTTTGTCCGGTTGGTATATATAAACCCAATATATTTTAAATAAGTGATTCATATCGCCACGGCTGTTATCAGTTTTCTGGACTTAACTGGTTGAGCTAGGCAGTAAGCAGAACCGATAAGTACTCTAGATTGTTCGCACGAGTTTTGTGTTTCACTAGTCTGATCGATAAATCACTGCTCTCCAATTGGCAGCATCGTCACATGACATATCAATAGGGTTACAAACCCACAAGATATAACAAAAAGCTATAGATTATTTACAGAAAACTATCTGATTGTAAGTTATATCATTCATTCAACCGATCTACGAAATTGAACGACACATCCACATCATCTTCAGTGAGTTGATATCTCACAACAGACCTGGTTAAAATCCACTGATCACTGCCTCTCACCAGAAATCCAGAAAATATCTCTTCAAGCCAGTCACTAGTGAGGATATGATTATTATCAGAAGCGGTTTTTGTGGAGATTTTAGTAATTTTATAGTTGAATTCGCAAGGCGGGATCGTCGATGCGTACTGTTGAGGAGTTCCACAATAGGACAAAACGGCCGTTCAGTGCTTTTAGGCTTTCGATGATGGTCTAACTTCAATTGATTCATGATCCCAACTATTGAAAATATTAAATAATTTAAGCAACCAAAAGTACTAAATAGTAATACAACTTTAAATCGACACTATTAAAAGACGAATTATTCGATAAATCATTCCAATTGATTTAATTCTATCTGATATATCCATATGACCACATTGGTACAAGGAGGCACCAAATATATACTATCCGGTTGCCCAAACCGAAACAGGTGGTTTTATTAAGGGGACACACCCCAAGCCTTTGACTCAAAAGACAATGGAGCAACCTCACGAGATGCAGTCCCATGATAGCCGGCCATCAACAATAGGTTCATACGCCGTTTGTCTCCTCACGATCCTGGAGCCCATGTGCACCCTTAGTTTGGAATCAGGGTTTCCCAACTCCCTTAGGTAGACCCTCCGTGTCCACCAACCCGGTTAAAGCGGCGGACATTCGGTTTTCGTTCTCTCAATTTCGTAAACAACAGTAGTGTCACGAGAAGGTAGTGAGTAGGACTTGTGTGGCAGAGGCTATATACGCGTGGCCATTTGAGAGCTAGGTAATGAATATAACATGACACTAATCCATTCATAAACAGATATGGTTGATAATTCGTCGGCTATTTTATCTGATAATAACAAATCCTGGAACTTCGACCAATATAACTTGCTCCACAGGAGCAGTCGAACTGATAAATACAAAATGAAGTGGTCATTCTAGGAACTTCATCTTTAGGCCTCGGTGTCACCATTGGACGCGTAGAAAACACCAAACGTAGTTCACCTGCGTTGAAAGATTTTTGGATAGATCTGCATAATCTCTGAACAAGTATTTCGCTAGCGGCATCCCCCCTGAATTGTAGGCGCATGAACAAGGACTTTTTCTTGACCGTTTGGAATTCGCCTATTTTCACTTTAAAAATCATATATTTAATTATAAACTTTCTGGGATACCCGTTCTCCCTCAGAGCATTATGCAATGTGTTTAGCTCATTGTCAACTACATCCGCCGAACATATAGTGCGTATTCGATAGCTAAGGGTTTTGATTAGGTTTCGTTTGTACTGTAGAGGTACAAAGCTAAGGAAGTGTGTATACTGTCCAGTCCAAGTACTTTTTCTGTTCATGTTTCTTCTTAACGATCCATCTGATCTCTTAGTTAAGAGGACGTCCAAAAAGGCTAATCGGCCATCACTCTCTTCCTCCGATGTAAACTGGATGGCTGGATGCACTTCGTTAAACTGCCTAAGCACATCTTGTTGTGAAATATTATCTTTACACGGGATGAATGTGTCATCCATATATCTGCAGTAAAATTTGAATTCTTGAGTAATCTTTTTTAGAGGACCGTTCTCTAGTTTAGCTAGAAATATATCAGCTAGTATAGGGCACAGAGGTGGACCCATTGCCACACCATCTGTTTGTCTAAATATTTCACCGTTGAATTTGAAATTTACATTCATGGTGCATTTCAGTAATAACTCTTTCAAGACAAAAAATGTCAATACTTTGGGACTAAAGATGATGTCTTTGGATGTAACATCACTATTCACGAATGTCCCACTTCTAGAGACCGTAGAATATGTAGGGGAACAACTGATGAAAATGAAACTGAAACTACAGTCCGATTAATGTCTTGAAAGAGTTATTACTGAAATGCACCATGAATGTAAATTTCAAATTCAACGGTGAAATATTTAGACAAACAGATGGTGTGGCAATGGGTCCACCTCTGTGCCCTATACTAGCTGATATATTTCTAGCTAAACTAGAGAACGGTCCTCTAAAAAAGATTATTCAAGAATTCAAATTTTACTGCAGATATATGGATGACACATTCATCCCGTGTAAAGATAATATTTCACAACAAGATGTGCTTAGGCAGTTTAACGAAGTGCATCCAGCCATCCAGTTTACATCGGAGGAAGAGAGTGATGGCCGATTAGCCTTTTTGGACGTCCTCTTAACTAAGAGATCAGATGGATCGTTAAGAAGAAACATGAACAGAAAAAGTACTTGGACTGGACAGTATACACACTTCCTTAGCTTTGTACCTCTACAGTACAAACGAAACCTAATCAAAACCCTTAGCTATCGAATACGCACTATATGTTCGGCGGATGTAGTTGACAATGAGCTAAACACATTGCATAATGCTCTGAGGGAGAACGGGTATCCCAGAAAGTTTATAATTAAATATATGATTTTTAAAGTGAAAATAGGCGAATTCCAAACGGTCAAGAAAAAGTCCTTGTTCATGCGCCTACAATTCAGGGGGGATGCCGCTAGCGAAATACTTGTTCAGAGATTATGCAGATCTATCCAAAAATCTTTCAACGCAGGTGAACTACGTTTGGTGTTTTCTACGCGTCCAATGGTGACACCGAGGCCTAAAGATGAAGTTCCTAGAATGACCACTTCATTTTGTATTTATCAGTTCTGGAAACACTGGACGGCCGTTTCGTCCTATTATGGGACTCCTCAGCAGTGCGCATTCACGAACCCGCCCTCGCGAGATTCGAACCCAGGACCTATCAGTCTCGAGCCGAAGCCCTTAACCGATAGACCACTGAGCTGGCATCCAACGGTGTTAATGTCTAACTTCAACTGATCCACGAAGTTGAGCAACCATTCACCAATTGTCTTCAGTAAGTTCCTATCTCACAACAGACGTGGTTTTGAACTCCACTGGTCACTGCTTCCTAAATTTACATGCATTAAACAATGTACTTTACCTTTAACCTGGCCAATTTTTCGGATTATTAATTTGGATAATATAATTGTAGAACCTGAAGAGAGAATTTATCGAAAAGACTATTCTTCGTTCAAATATTAGTCTTTTAATAACAAATCCAACTAAAAATTGAGATTTACTTAGTATTGTTTGTTTGAATCTTCCCATCGACGTGTTAGGACTGCAACTGTTCAGTCTCTAATTGGCATATGTGCATATTGTGCGTATTGCCTCGATATACCTTAATTCACAAGCATGGTAAGCAAAGATCGATAGTGGTTAACATCAATGGGAAGATCCAAACAAACGATACTAAGTAAATTTCAACTTCACCCCATTGCACAAGCAAGTGCCTATCAGGACTCAGTAGATGAGTGGATAACGCGATGGCGTTTGAAGCGAAAGGTACTGGGTTCGAGTTCCTCCCAGAGTGAACATCAGCAATCATAATAATCATTGATTAAATACCAAGTAACTAGCCTGCAACATCATATTCTTTAGTTAACATTACATTCAATGGTTGATTTGTTTGATTCCAATGGGATCGCATTAAATTTAAAAGTTGATCACGTTCAACACTCAGTAATAAAACAATAGGGATATGAATTTTTTTATTAAGTTCATCATCATCACCAGATAATGCAAATAATGGACCAATTTCACTTGATGTATCCGGTTTATTATCAACTATAATGACACCAATAGCACCAGCCTATTAAAACAACAATAACAATAACAACAACAACAACAATTCGTAGAAGACACCCAGATATTTATGATTTATTTATTTAAACACATAAATATTAGTACATGAAGGTACCAAATACGTATGCGCTACATAAATCATTCGACCTGTGTGAGGCTTGAGATATTGCCAAGTTGCCAAAACCGAAACAGATGGTTTTCTTAGGGGGCCGAACCCCGAGCATTTGACCTAAAGCTCTAATCCACAAGGTAGTGGAGCATCGTAAGGAGATGTAGGTACATGCCAGCCAGTGATCAACAATAGATTCATGCGCTTTTTGTTCCATTAGGATACTGGAGTTCATGTGAACCATTGGTTTGAAATGAGGGTTTTCCAACTCCCCTAGGTGGACTCAACGCGTTCATCGACCCGGTTAAATCGCTGGACATACGCTTTTCGTCCTCTCGATTTGGTAAACAGCAGTAATGCCTTGAGAAGGCAGCGAGTAGGAGTTGTGTGGCAGAGGCTGTATACGCGTGGCCATGTGAGAGCATTTCGTGAGGGAGAATGAACTCTCCAAACCCTCGGCCGTACCAGGGCATTTGGGGGGCCAACACTTCATTGTTCCAATATGCAGCTATCAAGTTAGAACGGAATGTGTTATAAACGTCTGATACTACTCACGAAAGATAAAATCATTGAAAAGAAGATAAATTTAAAACACACCAAACTACAAACAATTACAATCCAAAAAAATAGATATTGTTACCATCTTCATTTTACACAGGTCGATGAGGAATAAAATTAATCACCTTACCAATGAATCTACAATACAACATAAACCTACAAACAGTATAATCGATTATTAAATCCTTCTCAAAATTACCGCATTAATTGAGTGGCGAAACTTCGATAGATTATTAGGAGACTAGTAACAGTAAAGGAAAGCTTCAAGTTATTCGTTACTAGTTAAAACTAAAGTGTCTATTAAAGTCATTTGGTATCGTTTGTTTGAATCTTCCCATCGATGTGTTAGGACTGCAACTGGTCAGTCTCTAATTGGCATATGTGCATACTGTGCGCATTGCCTCGACATAGCCTTAATTCACAAGCATGGTAAGCAAAGATTGGTGGATAGTGGCTAGCAGTCCTACACATCAATGGGAAGATTCAATCAAACAATACTAAGTGAATTTAAACTTCACCCCATTGCACAAGCAAGTGGCTATCAGGACTCAGTAGATGAATGGATAACGCGATAGCGTTTGAAGCGAAAGGTACTAGGTTCGAGTCCTAGAGTGAACATCAACAAATCTGAGATGCAGGTACATCCAGCTGACGACTCCCAAATAGGACGAAACGCGCGTCAAACTGGATTCCACTGCTAGCCACTAAAGTGTTTATTGTTATAACTTGTAGCCGAGTGGATACCTTGTTAATGTATGACGTGATAATACCGCCTATTGGAGAGCAGCGATTTATTGGTCGGAGCAATGAAACACGGAAACCCGTAAGAGCAATTTAGAGTACTTTTCAGTCCTGCTTTCTGCCTAGCAAAGAACAGCCTCTTCGGTAGGAATCATTATATTTCAAATATACTGAGTTTATATACCAATCAAACAGACCACATCATACCATAAATTAGAAAATAACATTTGTACAATATTTAGCTAAATGTGGTTGTGGATAGGGGAGGTAGTAAGTGATAGACGGAGCATAGTTCGAGAACGGTAAATCGTATAATAATAGTCCATAAGTCAAAATAAAGCTTATAATAAGGAGGACACGGATATGAATAGTTTAGTTACTTAGCAATTATACGATAAAAAATATATGCATAGTATTGGTTCATAAATGGGTCCACAAAGTTGCCTTTCATTATCCTTATTGGGGCACAACATCTATAGATCAGTAAATCACATTTTTGCTATATATACATAACTGCAAGTATAAAAATTGATTTTGCCATTCAAATCATAAACATTCATCATATAATCCACTGATCTGGACTTCTAATAAAATACGTTTCACGACGTTGCACGACCATCAGCATTCGAGTTAGCTGGTGGATTTGTTGTTATGACTGCTTGGTTCGTTATCCGGGAAGTCCTGTTAAGTTCACCTGATCATTTGCACGGCCAACAGCATTCGAGTTAGCTGGTAGATTTGTTGTTATGAATGCCTGATTCGTCATCCAGGAAGTCCGATTACGTTTACATGAGCATTTATGAATGCAACGTCGTGAAACGTCTTTTATAAAAGAGATCAACGGATTATATGATGAATGGTTATGATTTGAATGAAAAAATCAATTTTTATACTTGCAGTTATGTATATATATAGCAAAAATGTGATTTACTGATCTATAGACACTAGTTTTAACTAGTAAGGAATAACTTGAAACTTTACTGCACTGTTGTTAGACTACTAACAATCTGTATATAGTAATACGTTCATATTCATACATAACATCTTTACGATCACATAAACTGAAAAGTAAGTATTTTCGTGGTTGAAATCATGAGTCAATTGAAGCTAGATCACCATGGAAAACCTGGAAGCACTGCTTGACGGCCGTTTCGTCCTATTATAGGACTCCTCAGCAGTGCGCATCCACGATCCCGCCTTGCGAGATTCCAACCCACAAGACTTTTGTTTTTTCTTGTATATCTGGATGATCAATAATCAAGTATTGATAGAAAAATGTACTAGCCATTGACTTGAACCGAAAAAAGATGGAGCGCAGATCTGAATTAGATGAATATGGTTTGAATTTCTAGTTTCTAAAATACTGAGGTATGTAGGCATCGCAACAGTTAGTTTTCAAAAGCACTACATGATCGAATATGGATTGGTAACTTACTTGAACTAAATGATAAGCTTTCTCAACAAAAACACAGCCACCTCGGCGTACAATACCAATAGCGCCTGAAATAGATCCTTTACTTTGCCGCATAATTCCTGAGCTATTTAAGAGTGAAGAATTAAATGATTCTGTAGAATTCTGATTCCATTGAAGATCAACAGATGGATAAGCATAGGCTTCTTGCATAATAGGTTGACATGCATCCATTGGATAAACAACACGTACAGGACCAACTAAAGGTTTCCAACGACGCTCATTTGGATTTGCAGAAGATGACGATGAAAATGATGATTGTTGTTGCTTTGCTTGATTTTCAAATGCGTTCGAATCCTTAGTCCCTGCTTCCGTCTGTTGTTGTTCCCCTTTTCCTGGTATTAATTCTTCTCCAGGGAATAAACCAAAATGTGCAGGGCAAGCAGAAAATTTAATAAAACCATAACTTGGAGGATCAATTACAACGACATAACGATTCTGTACAGGAAGATCTAAAAAGGATAACAGTTAGAAATTGACGATGAACACACTACGTTTTGAAAAGTAATTTTAAATATGAATGAGTAGAATTATCATTATTGAACTGTCACGGTTTACATACATAATGTCATTCTTATCTTAGTCGACCTTTTCTAACCTCATACTTCCTTTGTGGGAAAGCAGCATCGGTGTTATGCTGGGTGTCTGAAGGAAACACCTTACTGACGTCACACCTCTGTACATTCAGAAGTACGACTTCTCCCTCAGACCTTGGAGTTCGTTGCTTTTAGTCTTACCGCTCTTCAACCAACCTGTCTGGTAAGACCATGAGGAACGATTGTTCCAGCCAGTATAGCTCTATTGGTTCATTACGATAGACAAGCCCGACCATCACATCAAAGTAGCAGCAACAGTCGGGAGGCAATATAGTTATGAACACAAATATAATGAATCTCGCGAACGCGGGTTCGTGGATGCGCACTGCTGAGGAATCCCATAATAGGACGAAACGGCCGTCCAGTGTTTCCAGGTTTTCCATGGTAGTCTAGTTTCAATTGACTCATGCTTTCAACTATGAAACAAATATAATGAAAAAGAAGACTAGAACTATTTCATTGAGCATATCACTATCATTAAAACATCCATTTACAAGTTGAAAGATGATAATTTGGTTAAAATGAACAACATACCTACTAAACTTTGTTTCTGATTTGCTAAATTGATCAATTCCTGTATAAAAATAACTCCTGCAGTCGCTGAGTCAATACTATCAGCCTATTTCAAAAGAATAATAATAACATACACATTATAAACATTACTATGTGAGGTAATAAGATGTCACAATAGAGGATAAAGTTCCATAGTATGAGAGAAAACTAACGATACATTCTCCTATACTGACTGTATAAGAATAAGTCAATTGAAGCTAGACCACCATCGAAAACCTGATAGCACTGGACGGCCGTTTCGTCCTATTATGGGACCGCTCAACAGTGCGCATCCACGATCCCGCACTCTCGAGATTCCAACCCAGGACCTACCAGTCTCGAGCCAGAGCACTTAACCGATAGACCACTGGGCCGGCATCTAACGGTGTTAATGTCTAACTTCAACCAATCCACGATTTTGAACGACCGTTCACCAATGTCTTCAGTGAGTTGATATGTCTACAACAGACGTTGGTAGAAGTCCGCGTAGTGCAGCTGCTTGCCCAGCTAGAAGCTGCAGAGGGAAGATATCGTGCTTGCAAGTCGAGTACAACTGAGTGAGGCATCGCCAAGTCTGAAGACGAAAATGGGAAATGGTCGCTCAAAATCGTGGATCGGTTGAAGTTAGACATTAACACCGTTGGATGCCGGCCCAGTGGTCTATCGGTTAAGTGCTCTGGCTCGAGACTGGTAGGTCCTGGGTTCCAATCTCGCCAGTGCGGGATCGCGGATGAGTCCCATAATAGGACGAAACGGCCGTCCGGTGCTTCCAGGTTTTCGATGGTGGTCTAGCTTCAATTTACTCATGATTTCAACAGTGAAAATACTAAATTCTCCACAAAACCCCCTCTGATGTATAAGAATAAACAACTCTGAACAAGTGTTTGGACTATAGGTTATTAGTGACTTTTAATCTGCTGTGACAAATAGACGTAAGCCATCACAATGTTAATATTCGACTATCAGTACTTCTGTCTGATGGTAAATCGGACTTTCATCAAACAGAACTGTATCGTCTGTGTATTTTAAGTTAACAAGTGAATCTCTTGGCATATCAATCCCTGACAAATCAGATAATGAAAGTGTTATCTGTAAAAGCATGTCTATGAAAAAGTTATATAAAGGTGGGGAAAGCGGAAAACGTTGACAAACACAACTTGAAGTAACTAATTCCGGTGGCGGTTTGTCATAAGCTCTAACTCGACAAGTAATGTTCAAGTGGAAAGTCTGTAGGAAGTTAATGTGATTTTTCTATACACCTTCCAATAGCAGACACTACCAAAGAACCTCACGATCAACAGTCGAACTCCACCTTAACGTCAAGGAATACAAACATAGTCGGATATCGAACAGTACGTCAGTGTTTCAAAAACTGCAGAAGCGTGATCACTTGATCTATATATTCACGTCCAGGTTTGAAACCAGCCTGGTTTTCTCAGGTTTGCTCTACATGAGTTCGAGTTAGACGTCGAAGTATTACTGAAGCCAATATTCTACATATTATATTAGTTGAATTGATTCTTCTGTCACTGTTGCAAGTAGATTTTTGCTTTTTATTATAAACTGAGACAATTAGTGGTCGAGACCAGTCAGATGGGATTACGTCCAGTTCTCGGATTTCAGCTAAGATCACAGTTAATCTAACCGCTAAAACAAGACCACTACCTATAAAAATTGTAAAGGTCAATCCATCGATCCCTAATACTTTTTCTTGCTTTAGATTGCTTATATCCCCTTCAACCTCAATAAGAGTTGGACTTGAGCCAATGTGTCATTCACGTTCAGTGGTTAACTGCAATATGGTTGAAGCCCAAATGAACTGTTCCTTAAAGCATTCTACCCATCGGTTCAATCTCCTAGAATGAGAGTGAATAATATTCTCGTCTTTTTCCGAGATAGTTCCACTAACAGCCGAATTTTTAAATACTCATTTCCTTAACAAGTTTGGACTGTTGTTTACTATTACCGATCACGGCCATCTTTTCCATCTCTTCTACTCTCGCTACCTAACAATGCTCACGATCATTAAGTAGGCTTTTGTTCAGCCTATGTTTAAGCTGTCTGCGCTCCTCATCATATTCGGATAGAGACGGGATGAGTTTCTGAACATCTATCAGTTCTGTAAACGCCGCTGAAATCCACTGATTTTTCCAAACCTTTCAGTATAAGTTACTAGTAGATATCAGTGTAGTTTCCACAGCTTTTTGGACATCATGCCAAGTTACTTTGGGATGGATAACACTTCCATGGTTGACTAACTCCTCTAGTTGTTCCTGAAATATATTCTTTACTTATCATTAAGTTGGACTCTAAAGGGTATTCTTGCTGTAACTTTCCTATGTCCATTAAGATGTACACAAATATGTACTCGATCAAGAACATGATCGGAATCTAAACATGTGCTCCAGTATGAGCGACAGTTTTTTACCATACCCGTTCAACAATGGCCGATAAAAATGTGAGCACAGTAACCATAAAGGAAGTAATGGCTAACTCTATCTAACTAAACCATTTAATCACAATTCACATCGAAATATATTTCAACGAAATAGGAACGCTAAACAGATAAATTTTTCAAAGTTGAAATCATGAGTAAATTGAAGCTAGACCACCATCAAAAACCTGATAGCACTGGACGGCCGTTTCGTCCTATTATGGGACCGCTCAACAGTGCGCATCCACGATCCCGTCTCGCGAAATTGGAACCCAGGACCTACCAGTCTCGAGCCAGAGCACTTAACCGATAGACCACTGGGCCGGCATCTAACGGTGTTAATGTCTAACTTCAACCGATCCACGATTTTGAGCGACCACTCACCA
>NW_017386080.1:140169-205669 GCF_000237925.1 Schistosoma mansoni | reverse complement strand
AGTAGTAGTAGTAGTAGGATCATTCTTTGTCATGGAAGTATCTAAATTACATTTTATAGGATTTCGATACTCATATCCTACAGCAATACATTGAGCTGCATTATGTAATAATTTTTCAATTTTAAGATCTCGATCACCATGATGATCTGATATTGATCTGACAAAAGATGATTCAACGTTTGAAGTTGATGATGATTGTGATAGGATTGAACTATTAACATCATATTGTGATGTCTTTATGAATACCGACGAAACATTAGGAATCCCAGTATGAAATACATTCTGAATGGAATAACGTTGACGAGATAAACTTAATGGTAAAAGATGTGCTTCTGTAGTAAATATATAATCATCTACATTGATTGGAATATCAGATGGTTCAGCAAACAATAAGTACAAGTACTTAAATGTTTCAGCAAGAACAAATGAATCGAACTGATCTACATGTTCCATAGTACGTACATCCTGATGTAAGAAAGTTAGGAGATATCATTAGCAACAAAAATCATGATGGTGATAACAATGAAGGTGAATAGTGAAATGTAAATGTCCAGGTTGATATTGAAACATTTCATAAAAAGCATTGTAAGGAAAGATGGATAGTGGCTAGCAGTGGAATCCAGGACAAGGCGCGTTTCGTCCTACTTGGGACTCGTCAGTTGGATGTACCTGCATCTTAGAGTTGATGTTCACTCTGCGACTCAAACCCAGTACCGTTCGCTTCAAACGCCATCGCGTTATCTACTCGGCCACTATCCATCTTTGGTTACAATGCTTGTGAATTAAGGCTATATCGAGGCAATACGCACAGTATGCACATATGCTAATTAGAGACTGACCAGTTGCAGTCCTAACACATCGATGGGAAGATTCAAACAAACAATACTAAATTTAATTTCATAAAAAGGATCAAAAATGTGAAAAATTAGTGTACATTGAAAATAGATACAGTAAACTACAAATTATTGACTAGCATCCATGTACATTAACACAGCCCCCAAATGCCCTGGTACGGTCGAGAGTGGGGAGAGTCCACTCTCCCTCTCCAAATGCTCTTACATGGACACTCACTGCCTTCTCAAGGCATTACTGTTGTTTACGAAATTCAGAGGACGAAAACCGAATGTCCGGCAGGAGCGATAACCGGGTTAGTAGACACGGAAAGTCAACCTAGGGGAGTTGGAAAACCCTCATTCCAAACCAATGGTGTACATGGGCTCTAGTATCCTCAAATAACAAATGGCGTATGAATCAATCGTCGGTCACCGGCTACCATGGGACTGTATCTCCTCACGATGCTCCACTGCCTTGTGGATCAGATCTTTAGGTCGAAGGCTACGGGGTGTGGCGCCCTAAGCAAACTACCTGCTTCGGTTTGGGCACTTGGGCAGTATCACAGCCCTCACACAAATCAAATGAGATTTGTGTGGTGCATATATATCTAGTGCTTCCTTGTACCAATATTTATGTGTTTAAATAAAAATAAAAATAAAAAAACACTAACACTATAAAAGACCAAGGTCATAGGAATATATACACGTGATTGTTATCAAAAAGCATTAGTATAAACCTACCCCCCCCCCTTAATTAAAAATGCACCGATTGGCAATATAGTGTGATTTTACCAAGTAACGCTACCCACTGTATGCATTGTCAAGTTATTTTAGGCTCATTAATTTCATGATTTCTACTTCTAAAGCTGGATGATATCTGTCAAGAAGTTTATGAGATGAGAACAAACTTCACTAACTAAATAATGAAGTACACTCTACGTGAATCGATTGCTGAACCAAATAAAATACGGTGTCAGTTGATTAGTCTGTTAGCATAAATTGTCACATCGAATCAGTATAATCGGATGAAAAACAAAGGAGTTGAAATAGTTTTATGAGTAATGTCACTCAAGGTCCCAAACTACTGCAAGCGGTTATCATATACAACGCGTCGGTGAGAGCAGTTTTGCTCTATGCTTGTGAAACCTGGACTCTCTGAGTTGAGGATGTTAGACGTCTCTCTGTGTTCGATCATCGTTGTTTCCGAAGGATTGCTGACATCCAGTGGAAACACCATGTTAGTAATGCAGAGATTCGGTATCGTGTGTTCGGGCACAGTGACGATAATTCAATTAGTGTTAGTATGTTGGAACACCGACTTCAGTGGCTTGGACATGTTTTACGAATGTCGTCCCAGAGAATTCCAATATATGTTTAAGCTACATTTAACAATTAGGCTCGGTTCGACAGTTCATTGACCTCGCGAACTGATATAACGTCTTGGTCTTGTTACTGATAATTTTCTTCTAAATTACTCCTATTTCAGCCAAAGTTACTTGTCGATCTGAGCGACGAGTTGGTAAACGCAACACATTTCCTAGCAACTTCACTGGGTTTCATTCAAGCGGTAAGGTTAAGCAGGGTTGCCCAATCTCACCATTCCTTCCCAACTTGGCCATCGATAACGTTCCAGAAAAGGCTCTGATGGATGTAGGGAGTGGTTGTGTGGATCTGTTGCGTGTAGAAAGACTTCCCAACCTTGGGTCTTTGGATGATATCGTCTTAATGTGCGATGATAATCAGGCTATGTAATCCACACTTGATCAGTTGGCAATCAGTGGAATCCAGGACGCGCGTTTCTTCCTATCTGGGACTCGTCAGCTGGATTTACCTGCATCTCAGAGTTGATGTTCACTCTGGGACTCGAACCCAGTAACTTTCGCTTCAAACGCCATCGCGTTATCCACTCACCTACCGAGTTCTGATAGCCACATGCTTGTACAATGGGGTGAAGTTTAAATTCACTCAGTATTGTTTGATTGAATCTTCCCATTGATGTTTAGGACTGCAACTGGTCAGTCTCTTATTGGCCATATGTGAATACTGTGCGTATTGCCTCGATATTGCACCTTCTATGTGAAACATACTATTACAACACTGGCAGGACCCCATGCCTGCACTCACTCTTGGTAGTCAGCAGTTCGCAGTAATCAAAAAAGTTCGTTCATCTGGGTAGCTATTTATGTGGTGATGGTGGTGTGAAAGATGAGATCAATTCACGTATAGTAAAAGGCAGGGCAGTTTACGCTAATTTGAGCCATATTTAGCACCTTCGTCATATCAGTAAAACTGTAAAAGGTTGGATCTGCAACACGTCGGTCAGAACGATCTTGTTCTATAATTCTTAAGCTAGTATACATAGACTAAGACCAAGGTATTCAAGTAGGTAATAAACAGCTAGATTTTGTACATACAAAGTCTGTTGATGGAATAATTTTAACACTTAGTAATGTCAATTGGATCTGATTTCTTGGACAAAAAGCTAATCTGACTATTTGTGAATCAGCCTCTCATCAAACATATTCTAGCAGCGACATTCCATTTGCCCCCAAATGCCCTGGTACGGTCGAGAGTGGGGAGAGTACGCTCTCCCTCTCCAAATGCTCTTACATGGACACGCGTATATAGCCTATGCCACACAAGTCCTACTCATTGCCTTCGCATACCATTACTGTTGTTTACGAAATTCAGAGGACGAAAACCGAATGTCCGGCAGGAGCGATAACCGGGTTAGTAGACACGGAAAGTCAACCTAGGGGAGTTGGAAAACCCTCATTCCAAACCAATGGTGTACATGGGCTCTAGTATCCTCAAATAACAAATGGCGTATGAATCAATCGTCGGTCACCGGCTACCATGGGACTGTATCTCCTCACGATGCTCCACTGCCTTGTGGATCAGATCTTTAGGTCGAAGGCTACGGGGTGTGGCGCCCTAAGCAAACTACCTGCTTCGGTTTGGGCACTTGGGCAGTATCACAGCCCTCACACAAATCAAATGAGATTTGTGTGGTGCATATATATCTAGTGCTTCCTTGTACCAATATTTATATGTTTAAATAAATAAATAATTCGGGTTTAAAAAAAGAGAAGAAAACGAAGGGACCAAAAGTTATTTATTATTTCACAAACCTTAATTGCTGCAAACCCACATGGTACACGTGTATACTTTTCTAAATCATTAACAATTTGTTCACCAACTTTTAAATAATATGGATCTTCCGTAGCACGATATAATAAATAAGTAGATTCAATTAATTCAGGTCTAAGTAAATGTTGACCCCAATGTACATTAAAATCTGGTGTAAATGCTTCAGGTAATAATTTATTACGTTTATGTATTAAATATAATAATTCATGTAATACAACTGCACGTTTTACATCACCTGTAAGAACCTGAATTGAATGTAAATGAAATGAATAAAACAATGAATGAATATCTTCATTGAATAAGATTAGAATGTTTAATTTGGAAAAAAGAAAATCTAAACCAACTACATGTAGTTTATGGGAGTGAAACATGGTCGATAAGAGTAGAGGATAATGGTAGACAACTAGTATTCGATCATAGGTGTCTTCGAAGCATTGCTCGTATATCCTGGGACCACCGAGTAAGTAATGCAGTCGTTAGGAAACGGGTACTAGGTAAGGATGGTAAATTGATTGATGAAGTAGTGAAACTTCATCAGTTGAGATGACTGGGACACGTGTTACGTATGCCCAACCACCGACTGCCCCGAAGTACAATGTTTTATAGTAAAGGAGTAGGTTGGAAGAAAGCTAGGGGCGGCCAGACCAAAACATGGCACAAATCCATGAAGTCATTGACAAGTGGACTGAGCCATGTTGGTAGGTAGGTGTAGACTACCTGGTTGGGATTCGCAAGATGATAGCAATGAATGGTTAGAGATATTGAATGACATAGTTCAAAATCGTTTACAATGGAGAAGGTGCATCTACTCTTTGTGTTGTGTCAAATTGTAATCTTCTGAATTCTACATGTCTCTATATTTTTTTCTCTTTTCAAATTTATTTCGCTGGATTATACTCCTTGAATAACATCTTCAAACCCTAGTCTTTCCGATTACTGCTTATACTCTTACTACTTCTACCACTATGAGATTTGAATCGACAACTGCATCTCTGTGTTAATGTGGCATGGCAACTCTAAGTGATGTACGTACGTACGAAGTTCTACGTTGTGACTGACTGACTATAAAAATCAAATTTATTTTCATTCGAGAGTATTCAAAAGTCAAATACAAATTGGGCTGAAATCGATTTTTAACGGGAGGTAAGTTAGTCAATTCAATCAGATCAGATGATATAGAAAGAGAATGTGTAATATGTGCTTGAGTTAGAAATTATTCATTGATTGTGTTTACAACCAATAAGAGAATGGATAGAAACAAATAACAAACATGCAAACAGTCACATACATAAGAGTAAATATATAATTAATTTTTAGAATGCGGGTTTGTGGAGATTGTAGTAATTTTAATAGTTCAATTCACGAGTCGATTTAAGCTAGAACCCTATTGAAAATCTTGGAGCACTGGACGACCGTTTTGTCCTAGTATGGGACTCCTCAATAATGTGCACCCACGACCTTGAGTGCGGGACTCGAACTCAGGACCTTCGGTCTCTCTGAATTTGATACAGTAATCAGTTAGTGGAAACATTGACCTTTGTTTGACTGAATTTTATGTCTCCAGGATGACAGACTAGTTGAACATAATTGAGCACTTAGATGTAATCATTAAACATAAGTTACCTCATCTTATTACTTAATACGAACAATGTTGGTAAAAGTTGCAATATAATAAAGTGTTCTGTACAAAATATCCGATATTAGACTACAGCCACCGACAATCAAACTGAGCCATGTTGGTAGGTGTAGACTACCTGGTTGGGATTCGCGAGATGATACCAATCGATGGTTAGGAACCTTGAATGGCATGGCTCAAAATCGTTTGCAATGGAGAAGGTGAATCCACTCTTTGTGTTCTCCCAAATTCTAATCTAATGAATTCTTCATGTCTCTATCTTCTTTCTCTCTCCAAATTTATTTCATTGGATTATACTCCTTGAATAACATCTTCAAACCCTAGTCTTTCCGATTACTGCTTATACTCTTACTACTTCTACCACTATGAGATTTGAATCGACAACTGCATCTCTGTGTTAATGTGGCATGGCAACTCAAACTGATGTATGTACATACGAAGTTCTACGTTGTGACTGACTAACTGAATAAAAATATAATTAAGAAATATTTACTCACTTGAATACCAGGCCAAAAAGCTAATAAAGCATCCATAAATGTACGTGCACGTTGTGCTGGTCGATGCATATGTACATCCAAAAATAGAAAAGGAAATTCTGCGGATTGTGGACCACTAACATATCGATTCACTGCTTCATAATGTGTTTGAAAACGATGTAAATATACTGGTTCACCAAGTAATATATAGGCTTTTAATAAATATTCATAATATGAATCAATACCTGCACCAACACCAGATTCTATAAATATATAATAGTTGGAAGGATTAACATGGTACTTTAAAGTTATATGTAAGTACAGTACAGTATTACTTATTTAAACGTCGGGGTCCGCATGACTATCGTAACCAATGGTTGGAGACTCTAGGTGACATGGCTCAGAATCGATCACAATGGTGTAGGTGTATACACTCGTTATCTTCCCTTAAACCTTGAGATTAAGATTGCTTCATAATTTTCTTCCTTTTTATACCATATCCTTATATACAACCTATCTTTTATATACTACCACCACCACTAAATTAACTACTATGAATTCGGTGTTCATCTTGTTGTGTTAACGAGATATGGCAACTTGGACCGATGCATAAATGTGCTTGGTCCTACGTTGTAGCTGACTGACTGACTGACTTATTTAAACATAAAATGTAAGAATCCCTGAAGCGATATCTTTCATCCTTTCATACGATTATTAATCAAATAGATTGTGTGAATTCAATCTATGCTTGACTGATTGAATAATCAAGGATGATACAAATTACTTTGATTTTATATTGTAGTGAACAAGAACACGACTGGGGACAATCGAATGTATTCAAGCACAACATTACAGACTATCTCACTAAATTCGGATAACCATACAGCAAACAGCTAATTTGCAAAATAACAATTAATTGTTTCAATCTTAACTGTTCCTTCTGCAAATATCAGTCCGTCTTCTTTGATTTGATTGTTCATGCATTTTCGTACCGATTGCGCTTCATTCCTGTTCGTTCCTTATCGATCTTCTGTCAAAATACATTCTATATCTGACCATCAACATATACTACTTATACGGATATAAGTAGACCACACCACAATATGACATAAAAATAAGTTAGGTAGGCGTCGAACAGTTAGCAAAATTTATCACTTCGTATACTTTACATATTATTTTCACCGTAAATGAGTATTAATATGAACTAGTACACATCAGAAAAAAGATTTAAAAGTATGAAACCGTGGTTCCACATCGTGTTTTGTAAGAGATTTGTGTGTAGGGTTCGACTTCAAATGAAGTCACTGGTTTGAACTACCAAAATATCTTGAATTACAGCAAAATAACTGTATAACATAACGCTGCCTAATCTGACATAAATTTCTACCTTACTTCCTATCTGTAAAAGGAACTTTGGTTAAATAAAATGATAGAATTTGACCCCCATATGCCCTGGTACGGCAGAGAGTGGGGAGAGTCCCCTCTCCCTCTCCAAATGCTCTCACACGGCCACGCGTATATAGCCTTTGCCACACAAGTCCTACTCATTGCCTTCGCATACCATTACTGTTGTTTACGAAATTCAGAGGACGAAAACCGAATGTCCGGCAGGAGCGATAACCGGGTTAGTAGACACGGAAAGTCAACCTAGGGGAGTTGGAAAACCCTCATTCCAAACCAATGGTGTACATGGGCTCTAGTATCCTCAAATAACAAATGGCGTATGAATCAATCGTCGGTCACCGGCTACCATGGGACTGTATCTCCTCACGATGCTCCACTGCCTTGTGGATCAGATCTTTAGGTCGAAGGCTACGGGGTGTGGCGCCCTAAGCAAACTACCTGCTTCGGTTTGGGCACTTGGGCAGTATCACAGCCCTCACACAAATCAAATGAGATTTGTGTGGTGCATATATATCTAGTGCTTCCTTGTACCAATATTTATGTGTTTAAATAAATAAATAAAAACATTGACCAACTAATGAACCAAAACTTGACCACTTGGAGATACATTATAGAATAAACAGCTGAATCTTCAAGACTGAAAACCTCCCCAAGAGATGCAATAAAATAAGTTATTTTTTACCGCAAAATGATATCAATCGAGGAATAGATAAGGTCTAAACTACTTAGATCCACAACCTTGTAATATTGGTGTGGATATTACATTTGAAATAAAGTCATGAATTGAGTAACGTTGAAAAACCCTGTTAGCGTTCATTATGAAAGTAAGAGATTAAAGTAGTTGGTTTGCTGAACTGTCCAAAATAACATGTAAGTCACAGTAAATGATTTGTTTACCACTGTTTAGTTGTTAGGCATAAAAAAGTAAGAGTATTTATAGTATTCACCTTGACGAATCCAATCTCCATTGCGTACATTGATTACACGACCAACAAGATCTGAGAAACGATTACGTTGTTTCCATAAGAATGCCATTGCTTTGGCGGCTTTTTCTTCATAAATTGGATTTCCAGTCAATCGACTTAAAGCAGCAAATTCAAGGATCATTGTACCTGCGCAAGCAGTGCATGTATTCTCCTATGAATAAATTCAGAAGAAGAATAAGTGTGAAATATGTCTATACACGGCTGAACAAGTTTAATAAGTAATAGTATTGCAAACAAATTCTTTTTTCTTAGAACCATTTTAAATCCTTTAATTAACGATATAATGTGTGTCTTCTATCATATGAGAATCCTTAAACTTTGTAATCCATAGGATAGTGGAAAGATAGATATACAGACTTATTGCGGAACATTTTCGAGATCCCACAACCATAATTCATGAGCGTGTAAAATTTCCAGGAGGAAGAAACGAAGTTGTCGCAACAGCTTATCTAAGCACAATTCATATCAAACAACTAACAAACATACGACTAGACAGATGAACGAGTGAATGTATTCTAGCAAGTAAATATGTATGGAGATTCGACTGAGTAACCAAGTGGTTTAAACTAACACTTAAGGAAGTAAGATAAATAAATGGCCAGACTGTTACATGAAACCAACCAAACATACTCATTTGTACAAGTATAAAGATAAATATATAAATAGGGTCCGCGAGACTATCGTAACCAATGGTTGGAGACTCGAGGTGACATGGCTCAGAATCGATCACAATGGCGTAGGTGTGTACACTCGTTATCTTCCCTTAAACCTTGAGATGAAAACTGCTTCATATCTGTCTTCCCATACTATATCCTTATATACAACCTTCCTTTTATATATTAACACCACTAAATTAACTACTTTTATGAATTCAATGTTCATCATGTTGTGCTAACGAGGTATGGCAACTTGGACCGATGCATATATGTGCCTGGTCCTACGTTGTAGCTGACTGACTGGAATTATTAAAGACTGAGGATAGGGTTACTATGGACCATAAATGTTATAATGTTCACATTTAATCTACCAATGCAAACACACTTCACCAGAACAAATACTTAAGGGTTACAGTACAAGGGAAATTGATCAAGGTTGTGAACTTTAATCTATTAAAGTGTTCTAGGTGTATGTTAAACAAACGCAACAACCATCTACTTAACTATGCTTAACAGGTTAACGTTAGAGTAGATACAGAAAATATTAAACTTAATCTCTCCATAAAATCAATAACCAGCGATCAAGCATATGTAGGAAGGTGCAAGCTTTTTTCTGCTAGTTTGTGAGACAACTGTAATCTATTACTGGAAATTGTAAGTCCATATTTTTTAAAAAATAATTTGCAGTGAATGAGGTACGCTTATTTACCATTTCTCTTTTAACACTGAGCATAATGGTAGTACTCTGTATATTTGAATATACTTTCTGAGATTTTTACTAGTTTGAATTTTTCACTATCCATTTTGGGGACTGAAAATCTACTAATGTCTAAATATTGAACAATTTATCTAGGCAATTACCTTCGGTAAACTACCACACTGTAGTTCATTTTTTCAAGTTCGTTTACGATAGTATTGTGAGTTTCAATAGGATGGAAGACACAAAAACCACACACAATATTACTACAAACAGATGGACAGTTCAGTTAAATTTTAAATAAAAATCGCTACTTTAGAAATTTATGACGGTTTTTCAACTACATAGTTGAATTCACTGCATAATCTTAGACTACTAAAAACCAGGAAGTAATGGACATCTGTTTTTATCGATGTTCGCGTGAGAAACCAAGGATTCTGAGTTCAGTTCCCAGTGGCAGGGTCGTGAGTGTGCATTGATGAGGGGTCTCGTGCCAAAAAGAATCAGCTATCCAGTGCTTCCAGGTTTTCAGTGATTGTTTAACTTAGGTCACTCCGTGATGTTAACTACGAAAAATGTTTTTAACTACAAACACTAACCTCTTGTTTTGTTAAACCCGAATATCCATGACGAAGATTAATTCTAGGGTAAGGGATACCAGTTGGTGTATCAAAAGCGGGTAATAATCGATTTCCAATATCAACAGCCATTTCTAAAAGTTCGTTCTTATACCAATTCATTCGTGAGTCATTGTTTTGTTTGATTGACATGACAGCAACATGAGCTCCTAACAAACCACTGAAAGTAAATTCGTTATAAGAAAATTTCAAATGTGTAAGATGAAAACTATACTGAGATGATAAAGAATATTTGTAGCTCCGGATGACGATTATCGGTGTTGTGGTCTTTGAGCTTGATGGTATAATTTAGGATAAAATATGTAGACAACTATGCAAATATTTACATTCTTATGTGGTAGACTGAGGTACAACAAGTGAATGAGTAGTGGGATTCGAAAAGAAGTTTAAAATTTGCCACGTACTGAGCCATACCTCTGCATCATTTTCACTATACTTGAATGTGACAGACAAATGATTTTTGATAATTTAAATAGCTAAGTAGTAGGTGGCAAATCTGTAAAAATTCAATCATAAATGATTTAATTTTGAAAATTACAGTTAAGATAATTAACTTATATCCTTTAGCCGACCATGACAATACCAATACAGTGTTCGAGGATGATCTACATCTCTATGCTTCCCTACGAACCATTTACACTTATTCTGAGCTATAAACAACATTGATTAAATACTAAAGCTCTCATTCAAACAGCTGACAATTAAAAGACATAACTGGAATACAAATCATTCCATATTTGAGTAGGTTAACATCTCATCTCTCTGTGGTGACTATTATGAACTTTAAGTCGAGTTTATTCTACTCATGGCAATTAAATTACTATTTTCAGCAAAATCATGAAGATAAATTAATTGACGTGTTTGACGTTTCGGGATAAATATCTACATAAGAAAGAGCTAACTCAGTGGTTTAATTATAGTCAATGACAATGCCGAGGACAGAAAAAGTCAAATATTTGCAACCTACCCATATTTATTAAATTGGTATAAAAATCAATACATAAATGAGTATATTTTTGCTAAGAATCGCCATGTTTTGAGTGAATAAATATTCCCTTGCGCCACTCTTTTGTATTTTTACTTCGCATCGTGAGAGTTGGAGTGGTTCCTCATTTTCAAATATCGGTAATAGGGTAATTTGAACATTTGAACGTACTTATGGGATTATGATTATGGGTGGTCCAGTTAATCAATGATGAAAATTATTCCTAATGCAACGCAATATCTAGGAGGATAGAACATCCATTTCGAACATTCTTATAATGTCGCTTGCGGTGCTTGAAAGGCTTTTTTTCAAAATCTATACCAATGTACAAGAAACACTTATCAATTTGTAGCACTGTCTTGACAAGTTTTTCAAGATACTCTCAAATAACAAGTCTTTTCTGTGATGCAAATAATGAGAAGTGTAATTAATGCCGTTATGTTGGGTAAATTTCTAACACATGATAAAGGGGAGTGTCAATTTTGATCTGGATAGTGCTAGTACACAAGTAGCATAGCGATCACATGACTAAAGTTTCTTGTTCAAAAAATTCCACAGACTTTTTGCAGCTTAAACCAAACCGTGTTCGTAATGACAGACGCTTAGTTTGAATATGGGGCATAGATGAAAGTATAAACAGCATAATGCAAAACTATTTAAATGTAGATTTTTGAACTGTCAGATGCATAGCTAGTTTATTTTAACTTTAACAACTCAAAACGGCATCCACACCTGTGATGTTGTATCCTAAAGGAAGTATAGTGTCATATTCTTATGTTCCGTCCAGTACGTTTAATCATTAAGATTAGAATGTAAAAAACCGGAATGTCACTCTCGGAAACCTATCGAATTAGACATTACTAAATAACGTAATGTCATGCGGGAAAGAATGCTAAAACGTCGTACAACTAAAGGAATTCTATAGAATGCAGACATGCAAAACTAAAAATCCTGGTGAATTATACTTTGAACATTTTAATTACTTAATTACTTTTAATTACAGTGCAGAAGCACACATGTACCAGGTCTCACGTCGCACTTGACTGACTAATATTACCTCGAAAAATTAAGATTCGTTAGGTAAACTATTGTTTTACAACACAGGTGATCAAAAAAAATAACAGCAGTGAATCTAGTAGTGACTGACTAAACGCATGACAAAATAGTATTGTCTTATTTCCGCTGGTAATGAGCGTGAAAGTTTCTATATCATTTAGTCTAACACATAATTCCCGGAAATTTACAAGCATGGATATAATATCGCCTGAAAAAGCTTCACGCTGCTGAGTTGCTAACATTTGCGAATACATAGAGACTGAGTAGAGAAATAAAAACACTATCTTCGTTGGACCAGTTAAACGTCGAATGTAGGATAAATGTAAATCGGTCAACTTGTAACACTTCATTTTAACACATCAAGGAAAAACAAAAATAATTTGAACCAAAGTAATTGCAGTGTCAATGATAATTAAGGACTAGAACCAGATAGTAAATTTCAAAAACTACTGGAAAACTGGGACAAAAAATCTGAAAACATACCCGAGAACGCGAATATTGGTTTCAAAAACTGAAACATCAACGTCAGAATCAAATCTCACAGTTCTCGTTACAGCCTTTACAGCAACTTCAAACTCGTCTAGCTCTCCAATCAACTAAATGGGTTTAGTTTATAAGTTTATGGCTTACAAAAAGGCTGTCAAGTCCGTCAAGCATCGTTAGCGAAAAATTCCCCAATGCATCATCTATGTCACCTCTGTTAACCCCTGTCCACCGATACCGACCTTTACAGGTAAGAGGCATTAGCTCATCAGCAGGGAAAGCGTTATCCTACAACAAAAATATTAAGTAGTGACATAAAATATACCTTGTAGTTGTTATATGCGTGGAGAAACATCTCTTTAACTCGAGCCCTAGTAATAAATTGCAAACTTGTAGAGATTCAACTGTATTTACTTTAAAGTGGCTTTGTTTACATTTTCTGAATTGCAGACAAACACTGAGGAGATGTAAAATAGTGCTAAAATCACGAATCCGACCAGTAGTCCATAATTCGACATCTGAAATTAGTACGGGTTTATGACCCTGAGACCAAGGTTATTGAATACACAACATCAAACACTAAATGGTTTCAATTGGTCGTGGACGGAATAGAAGCTTTCAGTTAACGGGTTTCCGTATCTAATAACAGTAGATCACCGATGACTTCAAGTAGAAACCCAGGTATATCCAACAGGGCAAAAGAAATATCAGTAAATTATGTTGAGATAATGTCCTAGGTCATTAAGAATACATCAAGTTTCTTCTTGAAAGAATCCTGGTGAAGTCGCTTGAACCACCTCATCCGGTAGCGAATTCCAGGGTGTGACTGACCCTAAAGAGTAGAAGGCGTTGCTACAGTCCATTCTGCTATGTTGTGCCTCTGAATTCAGGGTGTCGACCCTACAGTTTATATTGTGACCGAAATTAAGTAGGTATCCAAAGTGGTGTCAAGGAGAGTCAAAGATGCTGTAGGGTGTAAGAACGTCACCTAAAAGGTGCATATACTCCTATGGGTAAGGACACAGTGATTAAATGGATTCATCTTTTAGTTCGAATTGGGTTTCAGCGGAGTTTCGTTCTCTCATTTGGATTGTTTGGTCATGAAGCTATGATTGTTATTCTAGACAAAATCATCAGTACAAACTTGGGGTACCAATTAAGTATCTGAGTTTCTCCACACATGACTTACATCGTGCTCCGTCAACCTTAAAGATTTCACAGATATTCAGGCTTTGACAACTCATTTGTCCGTGTTATCCTTACAATGGAAAGATACCAACCCAGCTTAAACGGAAGTCGGGGATGAATGTGTTCGAAGATATATTTAAAAGGGTTAATGGAGTGTTGAGAAACCTTTGATCTGAGATGGTTAGCAGTAGAAGGGGATGCGTATCCACTGGCTTGGGAATTTATTTCCCGCTACAGCCCAATCCCCCATCCTATTGGATCAGTGGTGACCCTAAGAGGTGGCCAGTTAGAAGTTTAAACCCTAATAGTCTGTCGTTGGCAAACACTCTTCTGATGGCTTGCTATGTCTAGCAAAACCTGGTCATCTTTCTTTAATGTAAGGAGCTATATGATACGACACAACAATAAAGAATGAACAATGAAAATTTTCGACTGATCGTATCCTTCGCCAATTTTTTAATCTTTTATAGTCGTCCTGAAGAATAAAATATTAAAAGTACTGGTGCACGTCAGAATGCGCTTGTATTTGAGTAAGAAAACAAAATCTGCGAAAAAGCCTGGTGTATACTTTTTCACATGGTTTTTATATGATTTGTAAAAAAATGATCTACACCTATATAGACATATTGAAAAACGAATCTTCGAGACAATAATATAGAAAAATAATTGTCAGACGTGAGAGGCGAGGTAAAACAAAAATTGTGATATCCTACAAGCAGTAGTTGTTTGGGTGTGCTTGAAAGCTTGTCCTTATCCCAAAGCGCATTGTATTGGGCCGGTTTTCGGATATCAGCGGGGTTTCGTTGCGGTTCTTCATTATCGGCGATGATATCGTATTTGTGAGGCTCATATTGTTCGATTGTATGGGAGGAAAATCAACAACATTGGGACTTCTTTCTAAATACTCAACTTTAAGATGTTGGAATTATCGTTAGTTCCGTTTTTTCCGACGGCATAGCACTCAGGTTGACAATTAAGAAATTTGAGGGACCTTTTGCATAGAGTTTCGAGGGGTCAGAGTAGTGAGAACGTGTGAACTATGTCGTAAGGCTGGTTGAACGAAAATATTGTTTGGCTGCTGCTGAGTGGGAACAAGTGAAGGTGAACTCGTAGCATTTTTAACCCTGCCCAAGTAAAAGTTTAGACCTATAATCATTAAAGAGGATGGAGGGTCCATAAATTGCTGTGAGAGTTGAAGTGCCGTTCCGTAAACGAGCTGTCATATATTGCGTTAAACATCAGATTTCACCGGATTGCGAATACCGAGTGATACGAATAGAAGAGCGTTAGTCTATGGTAATACGTTGGTAGCTGAAAGTTCAGCTTTCCATTGTCAGTGAAATCGGACCTGAAAAAATAATTTAAGTTATGTGTTCTCCCGCACTTGTTTCTTGTTGTAAAATATCTTGAGTGCCTTCATTTATCAGCCGCGAGCAGCATTTTTGTTGTTGCACGTCAATTTTCGTGCTGTTTATGCCTGCTTCATGCTTTTATACAGCTAAATAGCTTTTTGACGTGGTTGTCGCTCGGTATTAATTAGACGGCCCGCCTGAATATTTGGACCACCTGTTTCAACAAGTTGTCTGATTTTTCAATTTTCTTTTAACACATCATTATGTCTATTAATCACATCACCCATTCGGGGGCGTTTATGAAAAGCTTACGTCCTTTCGCTGCAAAAATTGCAAAAAAGTACAATAAGAGACATCGTGGTGGTTGGCAATATGCATTAAAGAGAATGAACACTAATCACATGTCGATTTCTGAGGTGCTAAATTCTTACTGCCTATCACTAATTAAGAAGGTGGACTACCTCCAATTCCTACTAAGCGAAAAATGTATCGTAATAGTGGTGTCATCACAATCCAAGAATTTTGATTAACTTATGTACAGAACGATTGCTTAGTGTCAACACGTGATTTCAATATCTATCGTCAGGATCGATCAAACAATAAAAAGAGGTGTGTCGGCGGTGTAGCTACGTTTGCAAACATTAACTGGTGTCGATCTACTTTTGCTTGTTTCAAGTTTTCAAATGGCTTTATCGACCGTCTAACTTTAGGATGTCGTCTAAAACATCTGAATAAATACAAATACGATTACGTTACCTACATTTACATGACTCCAGATTGCACATCATCTGAGCTATCTGTTTTTGCCGATGAATTTACTGAATTCACTGTTACTGCCTTTAGTGGTTCACTTTCAATTGCATGTGGTGATTTTAATTCATGTGACAGTAGCTTCCTTACATCACTAGGTAACCAAAATATCGTACATTTTCCTACTCCTTTGGATGCTCATTTAAACTTCATCTTCAATAATGGTATGGGTACATATGTGACTCGTAAACGTGCTCCACTGTCTAGCTGGGATTACTGTGTAGTTCGTGTTCTACCTAAAGTATACGGAAAACATGGAAAGAATACATCTTTACACCAGACCAGAAAAGTCATATATAGGAATTACTCAGAAGGAAATATATAAAATCTGAAAAACATGTTTCGTATGACTAACTAGGAATTTTTAACAGGTGATTCACTGGAAAACACGACTGATGTTATCACCTGTTATCTTAAATTCTGTTTTGATATTTGTTGTCTTATTGATACCAGTTTTCTAAGTTTTGATCAACTTACGTCTCCACAACTAAAACGACTGCAGAGGGTAAAAGAAAGAATGTACAAGGAGAAAAACCCTATTGAAATTTGTAAGCTCAATGGTCAAATTAGCCTAAAGATTAGACGTCTCAACTCTCCAAGTATGTGGAAACTCTTTAAAGAACTTACAGGTGACAGGTATATCAGAAGCAATAACCAGCTGAATGTTTGTGACCTAAATAAGTCATTTGTACGACAGTAATCTGATGTCATGCTCCTTATATCCACAGGTTTGAAGAATAGTTGTGCACTTAATTTCCCTGAAAATGATGTCCAAAAATGTCTCCAGTCACTCGATTCATCCCAATTTTTAGGACCTGATGGTATCCTTCTTTTTAAAAAATGTGCTGACGTTCTATGTGATCCATTCACGAATATCTTTAACAGATCCTTCTCAACTAATGTCTTACCGAAAATGTGGAGAAAGATAAAGAAAATCCCTGTACCTAAGGAAGTATCTGGTGATAAAAATGTGAAACTTAGGCCCACAGCAATAACTTCACCTTTCCTCAAAATAATGGAAAAATTAATGATACTCCCACTTCAACCTCCAATAAAAGAGCACTGTGATCCATATCAGTTTGCTTACAAATGCAAAAGAAGCACATTAGATGCCGTTGATGTTCCGCATCACAATATAGTGTTCGGCCTGGAATAGGGTAAGAAGTATGTTTGATACGCTTTTCTGGACTATACTTATGCTTTTGATTCTGTCCCAAGACACCTCTTACTTAACAAGTTGATCGGCATCAACAGTGATGGCTGGATAACCGATTGGCTATGTTCCTACCTTTCTGGAAGAAAACGGTACACTGTGTTTGGGGGAGTGTTCAATGCCTCTGCTGTCTAATGAAAGTGTGCCACAATGAGCTGTTCTTTCACCCCTTCTTTTCTCTTTTTTTTCTGCATGATCTGCCACCTTCCATAGAAAACACTTTTGTGAAATATGCGACGACATCACTGTATGTATGCCAATTTCTACCTCCTTACATCCTGCTGAAACGAATGAGTTTTTGTCTCGTATTGAATGGTGGTCTGTTGTTTATGGCCTTACACTTAATCCGTCTGAATGTCAAGCTGTAAACTTTAGTCTGAGACATGAACAGCACCTATACGCTATGTCGGGATCCAATAATGCTTGTGCCAGCAGAGTCCTTGATAAATAGTGTCGAAAGTCAATCGTCTCGTTGTTACTTTTTCCTCTGATCTCTCCTGGTCTTCTCATGTTTTACTGTCATCGAAGAACGATTTTCGATTGACTACATAAAGAGGCTGCATGCCTTTGGGATTACTCGCCATTTACGCTTACAACTTGTAAATTCCTGCATGTTGCCTATTATTCTTTACTATTCTCCATTATTCTTGCCCGGGCTTTTGGGAAAAGGTTTTACTGTGTTGAGGAGAGTGCTAGAGGCTTTTAGCAAGGTGTGTGGCGAATCTTTTGAGGTCATTAATAATATGGTTGTGGATAGATATCTTAAGTCTTGCAAACTCCTAGCAGGTATTATCTCATCAGATACTAATCATCCTCTTCATTCATACCTTTCTCATGTATATCTTCTGGTAGTATGAAACTTAAATACATTAAAATCCATGCACGTTTCGTGCCTATAGGTAACCCTCGTGCTATTGATAGAAGAAACCAGAGAAGTAGTGAATAGGTCTTTATTTCGATCTTCGCGCAGTCACAGTGGAGCGTGGGATTATCTGTTCAGACAAACAAAGGCTCTCAACATTCCATATAAGATAGTAGGGAATATAACGCTTACAAAAGGTAAGGAAGTGAACGAATACTTGAACAATACTGTTTTAGCATATGCTTGATTGTTTGGGGTCAACTCTTAACCAACCAACCTGAGCTGTTACATTAGCTTCCCCCTAGAATCGACTTCCGTAGGAACGTCGGTTCGATTAACCTATCTATCGATAACACCTTCGTTCTATTTCTCATCCCAAGGCGAAATTATCAACTCGCTCACTATTTGACTTACAATCAGTTACGACTAACGCTTCCAATGATAGTCCATGGATGTCTCTTCATTTACCAGCTTGTCATCTTTGTAGCATGTGATCTTTTCTACAACTATCGCTGACGGTTTGCTGCGTGCTTTCAAGAGAAAGTGTGAGAATGTGGAATAAGAATATCTGAGGAAGTGCCGCGAGCGGGCTACCCAACACCATGTTGGTGAGGTACGATTTTTCCATGCTCAGACCGGCTATCAGGTGTTTACTCACCTGCCTCTTGAGTCGCCCTCAAGTAAAAAGTAAAGAAGAGTCTACTTCAAAGGTAATGGTGAAAATCAAGCAAACCTGAAGAACTGCTCCACTGCCTGCATAAAATAATAAGATACAAAATGGAAATACATAAATGCAATCGATAATTGTTCCGTTCATGTAAGTGCTTGGCCTCCAGAACGGATTGGTATTCTGGAAGGAAATAAACATAGTGTAGATATCTTGTGCACGAAGAACCATGAAAACAGCAACAACAAAAAAAACTCTTTTGTAATGCGTATATGTAAAAGGGTGAACTTGCTAGAAGTTGGACTCTTTAACAAAATCGATCAAGTGCATGACCCTGAGCCAGTGATGACCGCTTTTTACAACTAGGTGCGTAACCAAGGGTGCATCAGAGTAATCCACAAAACGGAAACGAATATACGGTTAAGAAGCAAAAAAATTGTGTTGAGTATGCGGATCAAGTACAGTTGTGTCAAATACTCTTTTTACGTTTTTATTAAACCGAGAAAAAAAGTATATATATAAGCTATTGACATAACATGTCTTTTTTATAACGCTAGTGTTAAGTTCCAGGGTTTTGTATGGGCCACTAATAATAATTGGTTTAACGTTAACATAGCCACGATAGTCATATCGTCAGTTCAATGTTATGATTACTTAACAGTTCTTTTATACGTTGTGTTTAAAATTAGGTATGTGGAATCAACGCGGCTAAGATAGTAACCTTACAGTAACGTACTGTACCATATCTTCACGGTTATTGATTCTTAAATGTCAGAAATTAAAAAAAATGATGAGAACTTTAATAAGTACTTGACCATAGTAATTGTATCAAGCTACTAAACATATCTTCGACCGAAAACTTTTAGAATTAGTTCATATGGTATATATGTATAGCCAGTATAGTTAATTAACCAGAAAAAGAAATTATAAAACTCGCCTGGGTTGCTTTTTGAATTCGTTGTATTTGCCAGTGTAAGTTGTACGAGTTTGAATAAAATCCTCAGCCATCGTCTCGGAATACCTAGCTTATGTGTCCAGTATTTAAAAAAAATATTTTACATAACACTTATATATCAAAGGTAAAAGTTCTGGGGAGTTGTATGTGAGGCGGAATGAGGAAAAAAAATTATTTTTAAGTAGATGCAGGGTCTGATTAGCTACGTGGTTAGATTTATCCTGCAGTCGAAACTGTCAACATCCTTGACTGACTAATCGGATGTGCCCAGCGAACCGTTTTAGTCATTTGTAAAGATTTATCATCTTTACATTTCGATTCCGTAATGGATTTGTCAGTTAGACGATCTAACAACACGTATGGTGGTTCATGATCTAGATAAGCCGGCTTTAGCCTATCAATACTTACTGTGTCGATGTTTCCATGTTTTTCTATCACGAAATATTTAGATTTTCTTGAGACGACTTTGAAAGGACCTTCAAATGGAGGACTGAGTGGTGCTTTTATTTTGTCACATCTTATCCAGACGTGCGTGCAATTGCTTAGGTCTTTAGGTATATATACGGTGCGCGATTGTTCACGAGTATTAATCGGCTTAAGTTTAGACATGTGGTCCCGTAGTTGATCTACATAATTTTCTAAATTAAGTTTTTGACTGTTAGTATTAGGGTTAATAAATTCACCTGGTAGTCTCAGAGTTGTTCCGAAAACCAGTTCCGCAGCTGAACACTGCGTCAGTTTTGACAGATGTTCGTATTCCCAACATAACTAACGGTAGGAATTCTGTCCACTGATTGGGGTTTGAGTGAGATATAAGAGCGGTTTTTAGTTGACGGTGAAAACGTTCTACCATCCCATTAGCCTGAGGATGATATGCAGTGCAGCGTATCCTATTGGAGCCTAGAAGTTTAGCCAAGTTATTAAATAGTTCGGATTCGAATTGCGCTCCTCTATCCGTCGTTATTGTTATGGGTGTACCAAAAATGGTTACCCAGTTCTGCATGAAAACTTTGGCTACTGTTTCCGCTGTGATGTCCGTTATCGGGATGGCTATAGGGAATCTGGTAAATCGATCTATGCATGTAAAAAGATAATTAAAACCGTTTGAACGTGGTAAAGGACCTACCAAATCGATATGCACATGGGCAAAACGTGCATCTGGTTGCGAGAAAACACCTATGGGTGAATTCGTGTGACGATTTATCTTTGATTGTTGACACGCTGAACACTCTCTAACCCATTTGTGTACATCCTTCTGTAAATTCGGCCATATATATCTGGCATTGATTAGTTTTGTTGAAGCTTTTGCGCCAAGATGAGACAAAGAATGAAAGTTATTATATATCAACTTTCGCATACTTTTGGGAACGAAAGGTCGCGGCATTGCCTTGGTCGTGTCACAGTAGATTAGAATACCATCGACAGGTGATGGGAACTGTTTTAAATTAAGACTTGAATTGTTTGTTTTAAGCAGGTTTTGTAATTCTAGATCCTGCTCTTGTTCGTTTCTCAACGTCTCGAAGTTCACTGTAGACTGCTGTAGCACGTTTATTTCTAGCCTAGATAAAGCATCTGCCGCCTGATTGTCCTGACCTTTGACATGTCGGATATCGCTTGTGAACTGTGATATATAGTCAAGGTGTCGGACTTCTCGAGGTGAGTATTTATCAGCTCTCGCTTTTAGTGCATTCGTCAGTGGTTTGTGATCCGTAAAGACTATGAATTCCCTGCCTTCTAATATGTGTCGGAAGTGTTTAATGGTTAGGTAGATTGCAAGAAGTTCTCGCTCGAAGGTAGAATACCTTGTCTCTGCTGGAGCGAGTCTTTTTGAGAAGAAAGCAATTGGTTTCCAAGCGTTTTTAACCAGTTGGTTAAGGGTACCGCCTACTGCTTTATCAGAAGCATCCACCATCAAAGCAAGTGGGGAAAGAGAATTCGGATACATCAACGTAGTTGCTTGAGCTAGTTTATCTTTAAGCTGTTTAATAGCTTCGACAGCGTCAGAAGACAGTTTGAATTCTTTTGGTTTTCCTTTTAGTGAATCTGTCAAAGGTTGCATTAATTGTGCACAACCTGGTATGAATCTGCGATAAAAGTTAATTAGACCTAGAAAACTTCTCAGTTGTGTTAGAGAACTAGGTATGGGATATTGTTTAATGGTGTCTACTTCTTTTTTGATCGGTTTAATCCCTTCTGGGCTTATTGTGTGACCGAGAAATTCTAAAGTTTGAACACCGAAAACACACTTACTTTGATGTATGTTTATTCCATGTTCATCCAGTCTTTTTAACACTGTTTTTACATGCTGTTCGTGTGATTGCAAATCGGGGCTGGCAATTAACAAGTCGTCTATATACCCCTGCGCAAATGGCATATCTCGAAGTAGATTGTCTATGAATCTTTGAAATGTCTGTGCCGCATTTCTCAGGCCGAATGGCATGCGTATAAACTCGAATAAGCCAAAGGGTGTTGTAATAGCTGTCTTGGGGATATCTTCATCAGCCACTGGGATATTGTGATATGCCCTGACTAAGTCAATTTTAGTGAATATGTTCATACCCTGTAAACCGTTTGTGAAATCTTGGATATGCGGTATTGGGTACCTATCTGGTACGGTTTGACGGTTGAGGGCTCTGTAATCCCCGCACGGTCGCCAGTCACCTTCATTTTTCTTTGGGACCATATGCAAAGGGGATGCCCATTGACTATCAGAGGGACGGATAATACCCAGTTGTAGCATATAATCAAACTCGGCCCTAGCGATTTTGAGCTTATCTGGTGCTAGTCTCCTGGGTTTTGCAAAAACCGGTGCACCTTCGGTTTTGATAGTGTGACTTACTTTTAGTTTGTCTTTAGAAGGCTGTGGGTTTGGTTTAGTTAAGTTTGGAAATTCCGCGAGTATATCTTGGAATTTCGCTGTTGTTACTGGAGGAGTTTGAATCAAGTTAAGAGAGCTGATGTGACTTTCTTTGCCTTTTGTGTAATACGAAGTTTCTTTTAGTGTTAATCGCCGTTTCTTGGTGTCAACTAGAAATTCGTATCTCTCTAGAAAGTCCATCCCCAGTATTGCCAGATCTAAGTCGGCTACCGTGAAAACCCAAGGGAATTGCCTCCTGAACCCCAAATCTAGGGTTAAGTTTTTCTGCCCAAATGTCGCAATTTTAGTTTTATTTGCAGCTTGAAGTGTAATTGATGATGTTTCTCGACTAATCTCAGTTTTATTTTGAGGTATGATGCTAAGAGCAGCGCCAGTATCCACCAAGAAATTCAAGCCAGAGTTTCTGTCTCTAACATAAAACAAGCGACTGTTTTGGCGCCCCTCCTCAGTCGTCGCGACCTGGGGAGGGGTTACTCGTTTCCCGCTGTCTTAGAATTATGCTTAGGCCAGGCGCATGGTTGCATGCACTTGGTTGAGTTGACACCAAACTTCCAGTGGTACCAACAAAACTGCCCAGGTTGTCTGGACATTTGTGACCTGTTTTGTGACTTGGATCGTGGTCGTTGTGGTGACCTGCTCCTGTTTCTATGACCCATTTGCATTCTGGTGACAGCCTCAGTGAGACTCTTAACACTCGCAATGAGTCCTTCTATGACGGGGTCTTTTGCTGATTCTACTTTTTGTGTGTGATTTATTGTGCCTGGTCCAGTTGGAGGACCTCTCTCCATTATTCTATCGGCTATACGCGCTAAATGAGATAATGAGGTTTCAGGATCTTGTGCATCCAAACAGTGTTGGACGTAGCATGGGAGAGCTTGTATCCATCCTTGTTTTAGGACTGCTTCACCCACCGTGTTATCACCCATTAACACTTGGAGGTGACGCAAAAACTGTGACGGCGACCGATCACCTAGTGTTTCACCTTGAAAAAGTTTTTGGATTCTTTGACTATCTGATAATGATAAGCGGTTTATTATCTCTCGTCTTAAGATGGTGTATGGTTGTGGTGATGGTGGATCTAAAATCAAGTCACGGACTTCTTTGGCAACTGAAGGAGGAAGGATAGAACACAAGTCTCTATAGCGAATCCCTTCAGATTTGATATTGTGTCTTGTGAAATAATGCTCTAGTTGAGCAAACCACAACTCAGGATCACTACGATCAAATTCTGGAAGTCGGGATTTCGTAGTTATAACAGTGTCTATCACCACTGGTGACAAATCCTCCAGATTATGGGTTTCTATTGAGTCTGACATGAGGTATGTGACAAATATAGCAATAAAGTTAGCACGAAAAATGGTTACTATAACACGAATAACTTAAGATAATACGGAACAAACTAGTTATATACTCAACTTAGTTTACGGATAATCCGGTCTACTTTTACGATTAAGTAAAAAAAAAGATTAATAACAGAAATGAGGTTAAATTGTGTTCAAAAAGGGCTCACCACTTTCGTGCCTATAGGTAACCCTCGTGCTATTGATAGAAGAAACCAGAGAAGTAGTGAATAGGTCTTTATTTCGATCTTCGCGCAGTCACAGTGGAGCGTGGGATTATCTGTTCAGACAAACAAAGGCTCTCAACATTCCATATAAGATAGTAGGGAATATAACGCTTACAAAAGGTAAGGAAGTGAATGAATACTTGAACAATACTGTTTTAGCATATGCTTGATTGTTTGGGGTCAACTCTTAACCAACCAACCTGAGCTGTTACACACGCAAGCAAATCTATAAAGGTTCTATAATAATTTACCTAGCAATTATACTTTGTGATGGGCAGATTATTAGTGTTGACCCAGTCAGTAATCCGTATTCTTAAGCATGTCTCAAACTTGTTAAGTACTACAGACCCATATTTTTTTTCACTTTTTCTCCACTTCATTTTTTTGTTTTTTTTCGGTAAAAGAACTTGTTGAAATACCTCTTGCTCAGAATTTTATATTCTACTAAATATATTATTGAACAAAGACATTAATAATAATATTATCTAGATGAACGTCAAGTCAACTTTCATGTGGTTACCTGTACCAATAAGAGGTCAAGTGAAGTACATTGTGCATAAAGTTGCAGATAGGCAATTGTTAGATTTTTAAAAGGAATTGGCTCGAAAAACCCTTTAAGTACCACCATTTTTTGATGGGAATGGTATCTTAATATATGTTAGTGCGGTACATATGTAGCTAATCTGAGAAGGAAGAATCATATAAGTAGTAATTAACGGCTAGTAATTTTTTATCCTCGCCTTCTGAACATATACAGTAGTTTTATAAGACATCACTGAAAGTGTCACATTAATTAGTCTCCTATTCTTCATAAGTATAATGGCGGACGTTTGTTTTAAACACTGTAGCTGAACTATGCCGTTGACAATACAAATCTATATGTTTGTTTTGGAGATTGAAAATTATTTTCTGCAAACAGCATGTGCGATTATCGACCGAATTATAAACAATTATTTTGTGCACGTGGATGAGTAGTACTTAAGCTGTGCTTGCCAGTGATTCCATACTGTATGTAAATAATCAACTAATGTTAGTATTATGAACCTTGTGACTGGGTTCTTTCCAAATTTCATATTATTACTTGGGGTTTGTGAAACATGTTGTTCGGTGCAAGTACTAAATTGCTAAGTAAAATCCTGGAACGGTTGTAGAACGAAGGGTATTGTACACAACAAGTAAGATATTTATAGCTACATCCTATTAGCTGCTGTCCTATTTGAGGACTGAGTTCGATACACATTACGAAGTCTAACCGTTTGCTTACTTATTGATTTTTTTCCAATTCTGCATTGGTTATGCTGGAAAGTCATCCAAATGTTTTGTGATATGCATTTTATAGGTTCTGTAACGGAAATAACACGTTGAAAGCCCTCATAACATTTCATTGGGCAGAATTGTTATTTATTTGTATCTCCTCCCTGTCTTGTAATTTAATCTATATTCAGATTTCTTTTTAACTGCACTTTGTGTTCTTTAGTCTTGCTCGTCTGAGCTTTTATTATGGGCCCTTGGTTAAAGACTTGCTTCTTGTTACTTCGTTTAACTCTTGCATGTCGCCGGTCTTTTGACAATAATGTCGTGTTTGGCCAAACTGAAGATCCTGGTTTGATTAATTATATGTCTGTTAACCTTCGATTTTTTGCTTGGAATGGTTCTTGGAATCCTTGCCGATGGATGTCTAAGCCTAAATTTTAAAGCACACGCCTTCTCTATTATTTCTAAAGCTAGACGTCTAATTGGCTTCATAACGAGAAATTTCCTCACGACAGATGCTAAGCTTACCCTTTACAAAATATGTGTACGACCTTCCCTAGAATACTGCTCTTTTATCTTCTCTAATATGAATACCACTGACAAAATAAGAGTAGATGTTCAAAGACGCTTTACACGCCAACTGCTAGGAAGTGACACCACTCTTGATTACACAAGTAGATGTAAGCACCTCTCTTTAGAACCTTTATGGCACCGTAGGTTAAGGAACAATCTGATATTTCTCTACAAAGCAATAAATGGACTGTCATTCCTAACCTCCTGCCCAACTACGATCAATAACCCAGCCTATAGACTAAGAAACAATGCATATAAACTATTTACCGAAAAACACCAAAAACAAATGCGTTGTAGGTTTTTTACAGTTCGGTATAGTTTATTGTGGAACAGGTTGCCAATACCTATCCGTAACTGTGACACCTTCACCAAATTTAAAAGGCTAATAACCCTGTTACTAAACTCTAAAGAACTTCACCAACTACTCCTTGAACTCCCGCCTACCAATGAGGCACTTTATTATGGACCGCCCAATATCTAGACGGAACAAGAATATAACGAACTCCATTGTCGTTAGTTTGAATATAGCAAAACTAAAGAAAACATGCTTCGCCCTCCCCCACTATTTATTGATTATTAACCATGGCCTTCCGCTCCTAACACTCATTTTCGGTTTCCGAATCTCTCTAATGGATAAATCCAAATTATTCTTCCTAAGTGTCATGTCCTTTTATTTTTCTTATTACAAGTAGACAGATAACTCACTAATCTTATGGATGCTGACCAACTAAGGCCGATCAAAAGAAGCTCAAATGTCCTAAATTCTTGTGAGTTGTTCAATGTTTTGTTTTCCTTACCCTGAAAATTTTACAATATTCTCTTTCATATCCTCTGGTTTGCTTTTAGTCCTTACCATCTCATAACCACATATAATCTTACTTGTCTCTTATAACCTTTACCATTAGTTATCTTCATAGTAGTACGATATATTAAATGGATGTCTAACCTATAATACAAATGCTATTACCATCTGATTCGCTTGTAACATGGAACTTGTAGAGACAGTGTATTCCAACTATGGTCCTTGATTAAAGCAATATTCATAATGACCACAAACGTAAGAGAGCCTAACATCATAAAAGGAGGGAGGGTGGCGTTACTGACCAGCAAACATGATGGTGGGGAGATAACTTCAATCCACCCGTGTCTGTAGGGCAGAACATATTAATTACGGCTCTTTATGTCTAGTGGAATGTCACGAACCAACGGTATTGATGCGAAATTATTCATGCAAAATACCACTTTAGATCATGTTTTAAAAAAAGCTAAATTGGTTCCACTTCCTACCGAGTAATCCTATTACAAGCAAACTAGACAATTGGCTAAAAACGAAGCCCACTCTATACCCTATAAAATCTAAAAACAAAAAAGAGAGTTCAAACAGCTTCGAAAAAAAGGGGGACAGCCATTTGTATCGGAATACTGTTTTTAGCACTTTATTTTATAATTACACAATTCCATATTTTCTTTTGAACTACCTTCATTTATACAGTCCCTTACCCACTCATACCTTGCCCACACTTATTTTTCTTTAACACATTAGTATGTTCTTACCTAATAAATACTTCAGTAACAGACAAATAGACTAAAAGGTTATACATTAACTATTCCTCCATGAATATTGTGTGCTCTACTTTTCGTCCTTCCTTTTTCTTACACCTTTTTCAGCCTCCTGCAGATACTCCACCGAAAACAGATATGGCACGGGTGACTTCGTCCTACACCGTTATTAAAGCTTCAGATATTCTGGAGGGATATAAGTTCGAAACTTCTAAAAGCCCCCAACTTCGCATGTATCTATTCTCGACCATCAGTTGTATGTTGCAACGCTACCTCCATAAAGTGCGCCAAGTGTGATATTGATATGTTTCTTACGAAATCCATTTACATTCATATCTTATGAAATATCAACCCAGCTGAGTAATTTTCAACAGTGAAAATTGTAACTTCTTTAACAATTTGATCTTGCCTGTAAACCGGCATGCCTCATGTAACAATCTGTTATTTGAGAATAAATTATTATTATTATTATTATTATGTCATACCTCACCTTGTCGGGAAAACTTCTGTTGATTCTCAGGTGTCAAACTCCTGCTTCCTGATTAGTCCTTTTGTTGTTTAGCACGGCAGTTTGTGTCAGAGAAACCTCTGACTGTACAGCCTGAGGTATTCCGCACTTTTTATTTAATTTGTTCTCGTTCTTGAGTTTGAACACAGAGTTTGTGTTTTAATATATCCTAATATGAGTAACTCAAAAACACTTCGCAGGCTATACAGAAGAATGTAGTCTGGTCTAATCGTTAGTCCTGCGTTCAGACCGAATATCAGTGTCTTAGTCGCTACAGGTTCTATCAAACATTTACATCGCCTGATCATTTCTAGTATACAAATCAAGACCAATGAACAGCTTATCGAATTGTTGGATATAGAAAATTGTGTGAACAATGTATAAACTGACGATCGCTTTGTTTATTATTGAGCGCTCATCCGTTTATTTGTTTATTGAATTATTTATGTATAAATAAAACAATCATACTCAATGTTTCAA
Organism: Schistosoma mansoni; assembly: GCF_000237925.1. Classification (NCBI taxonomy): domain Eukaryota; kingdom Metazoa; phylum Platyhelminthes; class Trematoda; order Strigeidida; family Schistosomatidae; genus Schistosoma; species Schistosoma mansoni. The sequence continues at coordinate 176,802 of NW_017386080.1, read as the reverse complement.
GTTTTCGGAGAAGTTCAATACAGGCAAACAACACGCAACGACCCAGATCCGTTGTAACCTTTAGATTTTTTTAATCATCGTACCTTTCAATACATATTCATTGCCTAATTATCGTTTCGGATTATCGGTAATTATTTACTTGTGCACTACTACGAACTCTGGAGATGTATGTGTCAATCAGCCACAGTAAATGCTTACCATGTGGTGGAATCACTTTGAGTAGTTACAAGTTCACATAACGAAACAGCTACTCATAAAGCGATCGCTTAGTTTTTCTCAAGTGCCTCAGACAGTTACTTGTGGACATTATCTTTATATCTCCCCACAAAACTATGATAAGTGAAGTAACATCATTTGTGGAAAAGTTTATTGTTACATCATTACTACTGATGAAGCAAGACCAACATTTGATGTTGAAAAATGATTTTACAAGTTGTTTACATAGTTAGGTCTAAAGTGCAACCACAAATAACTTTTACCAATAAACTGTGCTCCTGTTATTTTCAGATTCTGAGTCATGTTTTATACAAAAAAGCAGAAAAATAAAACAAAGTAAGCGTCAGGAAAACTGGAGTGTTACATAGTTAGTAGTGATATTTAAGCAATGATTATCGGCCTTTTATTCGTATTTCATGGTAAACCTATTACTGTATTTATCTATAATCGGCTCCGTACATTTTTAAAATACTGTTCGCTTCATTTTGGTGGCGAAATTCTAGCGTTATAATGGAAGGTATTTGTGTTATTTGTCATCTGTCGAGTTCATTACCTAAGAATATGATTCACTATGTAGCTTATACTTTATGGTTGGTTCAGCTTAACTGTTTGAGCTCGTCCTCCTATGTATGCCAGTAGGATATGATGGCAGAGATAATGGTACGTCACAAACATTCTACAGTTGTACTAACGAGTGCTTGTATCTACTTCAAAAAGTCTTCTGTAAGGATGGCTAGTTGGCAAACTCAAGGAAGCCTCAATAAGCCCAGAAACAGCTGAAGACATTCCATCGAATCACCACTAGGGGAATATTCTAGAATGTCGACGTGTAGCTTCCCTATTAGATGGATAAGAATCACCCCCTATGTGCCTATTGGTTGTCCGAAATGATAATTTGCTCTCAGTCAAAAACTATAAATACATGAGATTTCTGTACTATATTTTGACAGTTTTGAGGAATAAACTTCCTACTTACTAATCTTCTGTCTTCTCTCTTGTGACGTTGCGGGTTCGATCGTTCACGTAGTCTAGTAGTACGCGGCATAGTAAGAATTTAAAGCTCTAGATATAACATCTTCCACAGTCAGCCATGAACATCCGATCAACGTTTTTATATTTCATATAGAAACAACTCATCCTTTTAAGTTTCATGGAACTTTCTTCATTGAAAAAGGAGAAAATTGTTTGACACGTGAAACTGTAGAATTATGGTCTAGGTTCGTTATTAGTAATGCTATAATGATAGACCTAATCCTAAAATTCTAGGTTTTTAATGTGGTGACTACCTAAAGTATATAATCTTACGTGAGAGTCACGTGACTGTCTATCCCGACTCGTCGTACTTTAAGAATAAGCAATATGACGTCTGTGGTTTTGGAAAAACATATTTGGGTTATAGAAAGCATAATATATTTGATGTGGGTAAAGAAAAATAATGCAAATCAACTACGTATGAGAGGCTGAGCCATTCCATCCGATTGATTTCAATTGAATTGAATATTCCCGCGTTCACCATTGTTGGCCTCCTTTCTATGTTAAATGCAGAATATCTAGTTTCCCAGTTATCCCATGTTCGGCCTTGAGGATTATGTGGTTAGGACGACTACCACTGTAACTCCATAGCCAACTTCGTGTAAGTGTGCACGCAGGTAGTGAAACGGAGACGGTATCAGACCACAGGACTTTAGGCGCAATTTCATGCCTTCCGTTCGTTTAGTTCGTAAAAACTTTTATGATCAGAAATATGGATTAAATTACGCGTAACTATGCCAACGACAAACAGGTTAAGACTTCATTATGATAGGTTCTAGTTAGAACACATCTTAAAGTTAGGTACCTAAGTATACTTTTTATCAACACAGGATGACCTATTTCATCAAAGTGTTTTGAGTCCTTTTCGAACGGGAAGTTTAGTCCTAACGTGATTAACATTTCTCAAACTTTTGCTGTGTTCTTACGCAACAAAAGTACCATTTCCGATCTAAAGAATCTATTCTGAGCTATACGTTCGGTAGATTACTTCTTTTTTTGTGTTTCACTCAACTTAATAGTTAACTGTGGTTTTGCCTCAGCTCACTATCGGTTTTTTTTTATAGTTTTCAAGCTTTAGCTTGTCGTTAACTGTTTTTATACATTTTTGCCAGTTTTTGTTTACTGTGTTTTTTTAACGGTCCTAAATTTACTGCTTATATTTTTAAGACAGTCTAAATCACTAGCCATGAAAAATTCATGCAAAAGACCTGTTTGCCGTTTCGCTGTTACATCTGGCATGCAATGTGACAACTGCAAAGGTTGGTTCCACGAAGCATGTACAGATCTAACAGCAGCAGCCTATAGCAGACTCAGCAAGTCTGATCGTAGGTGGGTATGTGTTACCTGCAATACTGATACCGTAGTTATGTTGGGTACCATCATTACTTTACTAACAGGTCTGAGAGATAAGCTGTCTAAAAATTTGGTAAATGATAGTATCATGACGGGTAACAATACTGGAACGCATAGGGCAAACAGGAAAAAGGATATTGACAGGTCGGTTATCGACGGTGCTGTTAACAGCACAGGTTATGATGTGCGGAAACTCAGCACCATCTTAACATCGACTGTCATCGACCACCTCAGTAAACCTGGGTCCCCCAGGGAACAGTCCTTGAATGAGACAGTGGTTCCCAAAAATCCTGTAGGTGGTTGGACTCACGTTAACAGGAGTAATAAAGCCCAAGCGTCCCCGCCGAAACTGAACGTCCCAAGTACCGTGCGGAAATCAATTGATGCTTTGGCCGCACAGTCTACCCCCAAGACTGTCCGCCCGGTCATCAATGAGCCCAGGAATCGAAAACGCGCCTCGACATCCAAACAAAAAGATACCAAACATAGACGCCCTGGGAAACCTGGGAAATCAATTATGGTTCGTGATGACTCTGTCATAATCATGAACCTTATTGACAACTCCGACCTTCCTCTCAGTTTGCAGGACAAAAATGATAGGATGCTCTGGGGAGAATTAAACAAGAGGCTTGAACTCCCTAGATTAGAGCCTTTGACCGTCACACGGCTCACTCGGGGGAAGGACTCTAACCACCTAAACCACCCGAGGCTGCTTCGTGTTACACTTAAGAATGCCTCCAACGTAGAGGACGTCCTGCTAGCCAGTCACTTACTGAAGTCCGATGGGAACGTAAGAATACTGCCCGACATACCGTATTCTGAACGAAATCTCATCCGGAACATCCCTAAAGAATCTCGCGAGGCGTTTTTCCGTGGACGAAATATCATTGTGCAAGGTGTACCGGAAAATATGGACCCAACTCAAGCAAACTCTGATATTCGGGAATGGAAGTTCATTAAGCATTCCTTAAAACTCAAGAACATATTGACCCGACAGGTAATGCGACCAGCCAAAAGAGACGGAGACTCTAGGCCCCGGCTGATGAAGATAACCTTCCCCTCCTCCCACATAGCGGCTGCAACTCTGGAAGCATTTCGTGCCAATAGACGTCGGTTGCCAACCGGCATCCATATGCATCCGGACAGGCCCCACGACAGCAGGATCAAGCACAAACGAAAGCTGGAGCTGACAATTCCACTCGTGGACTGTCTTGATCATAAAAAAAACGTGTTAAGGATAGGGACTACCAACTCGGTAAACATCGTATAGGTAGGCTACCTGTCCACTCACGCACGGCTCATATAGACAAACAGGAAGTAGCTCACGCGTTCCAAACTGAAAGCATAAACTGCCTATACACGAACGCCACGAGCTTGCCAAACAAAATGGACGAGCTACGTGAACTTAGCAACGCTAATGATGCCCATCTGATAGGAAAATCCGAGACGTAGATAACGTGTCAGTTTACGGACCAGGAGTTAGCAATAACTGGGATGTCTTTATTTCGCAACGACAGAAAAACAGGAATGGGAGGTGGGGTAGCACTATACATACGGTCATGCCTGGATGCGCACCAACTTCACAACCAAGAGTTTCTCAATCTTGATGAGTCAGTATGGTGCTCAGTAAGATTGTCTACCACCTCGAGGTGTCTAGTTGGGGTCATTTACAGGAAGCCCACTGCTGACATCGAGTATGACAAACGTCTGCTGGAAGGATTAACTCGCTCTACGCGTCTTGGATTCTCTCATATCCTGATTCTAGGGGACTTCAATCTTCCTAGAATCAACTTCGTGGAACATACATTGGTGGTGCCAACTCTACTGAAGCTCTGTTCTTCAACCTTATCGGTGACCTGGGATTATTCGAAAATGTGAAGTCGACAACCCGTTGGAGAAACAGTTAGACGCCGTCGCGCTTAGACTAGGTATTCACAAATGAAGAGTTCCTAGTTGACGACCTCTCAATCCTGGCTCCCCTGGGGAAAAGTGATCACGCCGTCTTATCATTCAGCTTTGTCAGCAAAACGGAGCTACGATATCCTACTAGAAACAAGCGCTGGAACTTCAAACGGTTGAATGTGTTAGCTTTACAGGACTATCTACAACAGGTGGATTGGGATGTTCACCCTCAACTTGAAATGGATGCTCATTGGGATTTTTTACTGCACACGATCTTATGTGCTACCGAGCATTCAGTTCCTAAAATGGTCCCAAAAAGCTACAAACAACCTCCAATCATCAAGAACCGCACTCGTCGTTTGCTAAGCCGCAAAAGGCACTGTTGGGCTGAATATAAACGAACTGATAACAACGGCGCGTTCAGGCAATACAAACATATAAGGAACATATCCACAAAGGCAATAAGAGAAGACAGGCTTCAGTTCCAGACGAAGCTTATCGATATATTCGTCTCCAATTCGAAAAGCTTATTCAGTTACACAGCTTCTCTTCGACAAGGCAAAACTGGAGTTTCCCAACTGCTTGGTCCTAATGGCCCGACCAATAACGACGGTGATGCCGCTAACCTTTTGGCTGAACAATACTCTCAGACATTTCAGCTGACCCACATCAACGATACTGACGAAAGCTTCACCTGCACCTGTACAGGACTTTCCGAAGTCGACCTGAGTGCTGACCTGGTGCTCCGTAAACTGCAGCACCCAAGAAAAGACACTTCTCCCGGTCCGGATATGGTTCATTCCGCTGTATTGAGGGAAGCAGCTTCAATCCTGGCGACACCACTTAGTGTGATATTTGCACACTCGCTAAGCAGAGGCAAACTACCGGAAATTTGGAAGCTGGCTCACATCACACCAATTTTCAAAGGAGGTCGACGCAGTGAACCCACAAGCTACCGACCAGTGGCCCTTCTCTCCATACCTTCCAAAATTATGGAGTCTCTAATATACGACGGTATACTAGAATACTTATCATCCTCAAAGTTCTTCTCACCTCAACAGCATGGTTTCAGAAAAGGTCATTCTTGTATGACCAACCTGCTGACTGCGGTGGATAGATGGGCAACCATCCTTGATCGCAAGGGGAAGGTTGACGTCATCTACCTGGACTTCTCAAAAGCTTTTGATAGGGTCAACCACGCATGTCTTATCAAGAAGCTTGGACGATTGGGTATAAAACCCCCTTTGATTGATTGGCTCTCTTCATATTTAGAAAACCGACACTTTAAGGTCAGTTTTAACTTCACTCTCTCTCAGGCTATGGAATGTCCTAGTGGGGTCCCCCAGGGCTCAATACTAGGACCTCTTCTCTTCTTGATTTATATTAACGATCTTCCTCAACAAGTTTCATCTGACTTATTGCTTTTTACTGATGATGTGAAACTTTGGAGAGAGATACGTAATCATAATGATATACTAGTTCTTCAGGAGGATCTGACCCGACGTCAAAGTTGGGCAGACGACAACGGTCTTACCTTCAACACTTCAAAGTGCATGGTAGTCCATCTGAGACATGTCGCAGACTATAGTTATAACTTAGGTAACTCCCCTCTAGAAGTTTCCCAAGTTGAAAAAGATTTAGGAGTGTTGGTACCCTATGACCTGAAATCGTATGCGAACTGTGACAAAAACGCCTCTCAAGCGAACCCTGCAATGGTAACATTGAAGCGCATTTTTGGCCAGCTTGACGGTAGAACCTTCCATATAATCTTCAACAGTTTTATTCGTCCCCATTTAGAGTACGGAAACATAGTATTTCCTCCCTCCCTCCAAAAGGATAAGGACACTCTGGAACGTATACAACGTCGAGCCACGAAATCAGATCGGGGACTCAAATTCAAACCTTATGAAGAGCGCCTCAAATCACTTAACCTTTACCCGTTAGAGTACAGGCGTCTTAGAGGTGATCTTCTTATGACTTACAGTATCCTTAATACTTCTGGTCATCCCCTTAAACACCTTCTTAAGCTTAGTCATAACACTAACCTGAGAGGTAACACCCAGAAATTGGAGACCCTACATAGAAGAACGGACTGCAGATACAACTTCTACTCCGTTAGAGTTGTCAAGTGCTGGAATTCGCTGCCGACTGAGCTAGTCCAAGCGACCTCCCAGGTGTCCTTTAAGAGGAAACTTGACTTATTCTTAAGGACTAAGGATAACATATTATTGTGATTTACCAAATTCTTTTTTTCCTCTATTATCGTTAATATACCTAGGTTTTTGCGTGGAAGTATTGGTGATCCACTGCTACCAGACACGGAAGCCCGTTAAGCGAAAGCTTCTTCTATTCCGTCCCCAACCATTTGAACCATTTGAGTATGATCCTGTTGCTCACCTGGTACTCAGCATGGAATATTTTCAGATGGATAACTCAAGACAATAAATCAATAACATAGACAATAATAAAAAACAGTTCGTTTAGTTGCACATGGAAATGAGCCCACTGACACCAAGATGTTGATATATTTACGAAGTTACTAACATTTTTATGCATTTATCGACGGTACGAAACGTCAGTCAACAAGACTATTTATAGTAAAAAGAATTAAATACATATATACAAATATCATGAATATACAGTAGTTGAAATGCTGTAGTTCAAAACTTCTTTCCGGACCAGAATTCAAAATCAAGCTATTTAACGTTCCAGAGTGAAAAAAGAGTTGATATATTTGAGAAATGGTTGACGAGTTTAGGTATAGGCGATCTAACCTTACGGCTCACTCTGTGATGATTTGGTGCGGATGCTTGACTGTTCGCATTGATCTAGTGTGTCTAATAAAACTGATGAGGTCTCCATCATTATTAGAAGTGTACGGAAGTATTCCGGAGATTTATTCACTGTTACACATTTAACCTCGCACAAACAATTCTAACAACTCACATGTTTTTTATGGAATACTCACGCTGAAAAGTTCACACTCTTAGAAGACATATTTTAATTACCTAATCCGTTTCTCACTAAAAACATAACCTCAAGGAGTTTTATTTCTTATTGCCAAATGTATCTATTTGTTTATCTAAGGTATTTTATACTATCACGTTACGGAGAGCTTTCAACACAACTATTCTACGTTGCATAGCTGTCGCCTGATTACTCGATAATGGTAGACATAATGCAGCGTAGCTCGACCAGCAGAGAATTGCTGGATAGACTGGAAGATCATGCAGACTGGGTAATAATTCTTAACTTTCTCTGCTATTCTACGGTCATATTTTTTTACAAATAAGGCTTGTTACAGCACTCCATTGAGTCCTCCTGTTATTCTCAGTTTATATAAATAATTATTTCCAGTACATAACATGGTTCCTACTTTTGATAGTTGTCAGCAAATTTTTGAATAGCATTCCTCTATTCCTACTTCTTAGAAGTCTATCTGACTACGTATAAAATAACTATAAATTTGGTCTAAGTAAGCTAAAATAGTCTGGATTATTTTCGTAATAGACCTCATAATAATTATGTTTCTCTTGAAGTTGCTCATGACCATCTTGTAAACCCGTACGGCCTTCTCGGTACTATATTTACATGGCTAATTTCTCGATTTTCAGTACTTAACTTGGTTTCTAATCAGAGGTCTGATTTTTCCGCCAGTTGATCACTTATAAGACGACGATGTAGTCTTAACCAAACTGCATGGCTTTACATCAGTCTGTGAAAGCAATATTATTCTTATCAATATAGTTCTCCAGTTCGTTATTATCATTCTTTCCTACAAGCTCACTTCGTAGACATTCCATTTAGTTTCATTTCAATATTAGAGACCGATCATTATACATTATAGTAATGGCTTAAAAATTGTAATATTTTGACCTCTAAACCTGTTGTCCCAATTCTTGTTGATTAGCTGACACCAAAAATTTAACTGTTCAGAGTAATTTTAAACATTTTCTATTTCTATTCATACTACTTGAAGGATGGGTCATTCACAAATACCCTGTGTTGAAAGTTCTTACCACATTTCGACGGAATGTTTCTTTTAGCTTGCTTGTGGTGCACGCAACGTTTGTTATGTTGATCAAACATTGACCCGTTTATTTGTATTCTTATATTTCTCCATAATATAAGTTTCATCATATATTTTGTTGCTTCACCTGGTTTTGTGAATAGAAAACTTTATTTCTTTTATTGTGAATTACATAGCTTACCTAAATCTTAGCTGGATTCTACATGTACCAATCATTTTAAGAGAAGTTAACCACCTCTTGTCTTTTTGCTTGATGAGTATTCATGGGAAAGTTTATTACATAAGTAAATCTGGTTTTCTTATGTTTCAGTAGCCTAAATCTAGCTTATTAAATCCATTAATTTGATAGTTAGTTAACCACTAGAGTGAAAGTAATGAAAAAGAATAGACACATCTCTCGTATTTGTGATAAAAATATTCACTCACTTTGTGTTTTGCGTAATTATGTAGACCTTTTTAGTAAAAACGCTTACATGAAACAGTCTTCTGGACACCTTGAGTAACAGTGCAGCTTCTCTCCCCTAGTGGCTTCGTGACTGGTCTGCATCACCACCTAAATTGATTTTAGGAAACAAAGTAGCTGAGCGTGTTCTCCGACACTCTTATCTTGGAAGTTCCATCAGCCTTGGTAGGATAGTATCTAACGAGTTTTCTTCACAGATACCATAAGGTCTGTCAATTTTCCTAACTTCCATCACCTCTGGCATAGACAAGATGTCCGTATGCATATTGAGAAACAAGTATACTATTTAGCTATCCATTTTTTACTACCTTATGGTCTATGGAAAGGGGAAACATACGTAAGCTGCAGATTTTCACTCAATGATCTCAAAGCATTTCTTGCTTTTTATGGAACAACCGAGTGAACGGTTCTGAAGTAAGGCATATAGTAATAGATAAATATGGAAAGTCGGTTGACTATGTTGTGAGTCTTCATCGATTGGGGCTGCCGGGATGCTGCGTATCCCAGTAAGCCTTCCTTGATATACAGCCCTCGCTAGTGTAAGCGTAAGCTGAAGCAGAGCTAAGGGCGGTCTTAAGTACATGCAATTACAGTCCATCAAGTCATTGGCTGTCGGTCTGAACCGTAGTGGTAGATGCAGATTATCTTGTCAGGGTCTGTGCGATAACCACTTTTGACTGTAAACGTTGGCCGACATGGTTCAGAATCGATTACGGTCGCACAGACCAACTCTATTAATTTTCAGTTAAATCTTAGGTCCCTATATTTCCTCATACGTACTTTTTCGTCCCATTTCAAACCATTTGTTTCTTGTTTGGTCTTCATGATTGTTACGTCAGCATCAGTATTCGTCTCCTCTCATTAACAAGTGTCATATCATAAGTTCAAACCGAAACTATATGTTTGAACGTAGGCTGTAAAAAACACGTGTCTAATAGCATGATATAAATATTGTAATTACTCTTCGAAGTAGGTTTAAGAAACCATAACGATCCGAAGATACTATTTAATTGATCTCTTTCCTTCATGGTGTATGAATAAATCTCAAGAGGTTGACCTAATATAATTTTATACTTAACTCAATATGATCATAGGTTTGATGATTTTGAGTTGACGTTTCTTACTGACTTGTAAGAATAATAGGTCATTATTACCGATTCCCAATCCTACACTAAGTCGTCTGTGCTCTTCCATTAACTATTACCGTTACCATATAATTTTCATGTATTCATAAAGAAGATCCACTTAATGGTCTTGAAATATAAAATCATGATATTTCTGCATCTTATCATATTTCTACTCGTCTAGAGTACTAGTTAATCCATTAAACGTAGTTATTGTCATTGGAACCATCATAAATTGTAACAGAACTTAGGTTTTCCCCATGGTCATTCAGTAATATTTACCTGTAAACAAAAGATTCTTAAGATTGATAACGCTGTAGTATTTACTATTTCCATGTTTAGATACTTTGTTATCCATTTCATGGTTTGCCCACTTCTGTATATTTTATCCTGTAATTTTTACAGCTTGTACGAAAAAGTCGACGCTACTTGCCTCATATAGCTAGATTCTGTCTTGTATCTACGTTTATTGAAGATGGTTTTCGACTTTTAACTCAATGGTCTGACCAAGTGGACTATATTCAAGGTGTCTGGGGAACCCATGTCATATTTGCAGCTTTTTTCATTTTATTGAACATATGCTTACAGTTTACTGGAAGTGCTCTTGTTTTGGGTCGTTATCGTGTGAAAATTGGCGTTGGAATTCTTATGTCAACTGTATTAATACAAGTTAGTGTTCACATTGCCATGTTTATTGTGCATGCATAATTAATTCGGGGTCGCATTTCCAGTTTATTGTCGTGCATGTTAATATTGTTTTTTTTTGGTATAATTCCTCCCATAGAGTTAGTAAGCTACCCAATACTCGAGGTATGATGGTATTGCTAGGTTTCGTTGTGATATTGAAATATTAGGAACTCTACTTTGTTATGTATTTCTGACAATTGTTCTAAAGGCATGAATTTGGCTACCGCTTTCACTACGGGCTTTTTTATCGTACATTTATTGTCTCTTTTGATGAGCTTACCATCCTGTCTTACAGCGTTTTCACTCGATTTATTAAAGTTTTATATATTCGGGCATTATGAATTATTTAGTCAACAACGTTGTAATCTAACAATTTATTGAGGATGTCGAGTAAATATATTCGAATATATATCAGATTGTTCTGACTAGTCACTTCACGGACACGGAGAGTCCACCTAGGGGAGTTGGAAAACCCAGATTCCAAACCAATGATGTACACGGCCTCCAGTATCCTGAGGGAACAAATGGCGTATGAATCAATCGTTGACCACCGGCTACCACGGAACTGCATCTCCTCACGGTGCTCCACTGCCTTGTGGATCAGATCTTTAGGTCAAAGGCTCCGGGTATGGCACCCTAAGAAAACTACCTGCTACGGTTTGGGTACCCGAGCAGTATCACAGCCCTCACACAAACCAAATGAGATTTGTATGGCGCATATGTATCTGGTGCTTCCTTGTACCAATATTTATGTGTTGGTCTTAACGACCTGGGAGCGTGACCGCAGTGCCCAAGGGACACCTGCTTGAGGTCGGTCACGCACGACCTTTTTGTGGATAGTTTTTGTGTTAGCTCCGTTCTTCAAAGGACCTTACCGCCGGAGAAGGAAATCCGTGGGATAAGGCGAGGTGTGCATTTTTAGGGTCGACCTTTTCTAACCCCACCCCTCCTTGTGGGAAGGCAGCATCGCTGTTATGCTGGTTGTCTGAAGGAAACACCTTACTGCCGTCACACCTCTGTACAGTCAGCAGTATGACTTCGCTTTCGGACCTTGGGTTTACTGCTTTTAGTCTTACCGCTCTTCAACCCACCTGTCTGGCATAGTAGGACCCTGAGGAACGATTGTTTCAGCCAGTATAGCTCGACTGGTTCACCACGATAGGCAATCCCGACCACCACTTTAAGGTAGCAGCAACGGTCGGGAAAAAAAGTGATCACATTTTGATAAATTACTAAGGAGAATTCAGTAAGGATTGTAGTAAGACATGTACTTAGGTTTTTCATCCCAACATCTTAATAAACTCCGAAAAAATGTGTTAATGAAGGTTGTTAAACATCAATGTTGTTATTGGTTCGTTTAAATATTAAATTAAATAGACATTTCCGATAAAGAAATTTTCGCTCTTCCTTCTGAGACTATTAGTAGTAGTTGTCATCTTACAATAACTTAATCTAATGATAATGTGGGTTAGAAAGGTTAAGTTTCTGTTGTTTCCGTATTTAGTGCAAGATGTTTCAAAAAGCACACGCTTTTCATGTCAACATAAATTCAAAGCTGAAGGTTATTCCTCTCTGAAGAAGCGGCTTACACTAAGTTACGAAACGTCAAAGATTACATTTTTCCAAGCACGTATTGATATACTATTATTACCGATGATCTAATAGACGCTAAATTTATTCCAAGCTATCAAGTTAAATCTTGGTATTTTAATGCTCGGTCTAATGGAAAAAAGATAATTCAGTCCTACGTTGTATCTGACTGACTGAGTTAACTTATTTCAGTTCATATGTAGATTAATATATATTCTCCAAACTATTTATTCAGCCTCCAACTTAAAGGATAGTTTTTAATTCGTAAACAACCATTTAGTTGCTAGAATTATATTTCATTTCTAGTCGTTTAGATTTCAGTAAACCTAACAACTGGTACAGTCAATCAAGGGCACCTGATATATATGCGCCACACAAATCTCAGTCAATCAGTTATAGATATAGATTAAGATTAGATTTACTAGACAATTATATACCTTCTCTTTATCACGATCAATTAGACAATGATCTAATTAGCATAGATCGTTCTAACTTTAGTTGGGTTCATCATGTTGTATGGCATCATCATGTATGGCAACTTGGACCGATGCATATATGTACATAGTCCTACGCTGTAGCTGACTGACTGACTGACTGTGTGTACACTTATGAATTAGTGAGTCGTAGATGAGATTCTTTAGGAGATAACAGTTAGTTGGATTATCCGAAATTATTTCTCAAGTGATATTTCCTCCTTTTCTTTCATTCTTTCATAATCAATCCTTTGTCCAAATTATAGAAAGGATATGTTTTGATAGTTTAATCGCTATCATAGTTTTCAAACACCACAAACATTTTGATCTTAGTCTGATTGTACAACTCCTAACAAAACTGATTTTATTTTAACTCTTCAATGTTATTGTGGTGTGGGTTTACTTATATCCACATAAGTAGTATATAGTGATGGTCAGGCATGGAATGTATTTCACTAGGAGATCGATAAGGAAATAACGGAGACGAAACACAATTGGTATAAAAATGCATGAGCAATAATAATCGGAGACTATGGATTGATATTTTCAGAAGGAACAGTCAAGATTGAGACAATTGATTGATAGCTTGCAAATTAACTGTTTACTATATGGTTGTCAGATTTTAGTGAGATAGTCTGTAATTGTCATGTCAAATACATTCGATTGTCTCCACTCGTCCTCTTGTTCACTACATTATGACTGTCATTATTCAATTGTATATATAACATCACTAAAATCTCCACAAAACTCCCTTCTAATAATGATCATATGCTCATTAGTGACTGGCTCCATAAGGTATTTCCTGGAGTTCTAGTGAGAAGTAGTGACCAGTGGAGTTCAACCAGGTCTGTTGTGAGATAGAAACTCATTGAAGACAATTGGTGAATGGTTGCTCAATTTCGTGGATTGGTTGAAGTTAGACATTAACACTGCTGAATGCCGGCTAGCTCAGTGGTCTAGAGGTTAAGCGCTCGCACGCGAGACTGATAAGTTCTGGGTTGAGATCTCACGAGGCGGGATCGTGGATGCTCACTGCCACTGAAGAGTCCCACAGTAGAACAAAACGGCCGTCCAGTACTTCCAGGTTTTCCATAGCGGTTTAGCTTCCATTGACTCATAATTTCAACTATATACAATTGTATTCTAACTATAATGTTTACATATACTATTGTCTTTTTTCATTTATTTTAGACTATTGGTTATAATATTTGGACAAAAGTATTTTTTATGCGTAATCTATCACTTATTGGTAGTTTATTATTATTATTAGCTGAAGTACAACAAGAAACACGTAGTTTATTAGCTGGTCTACCATCTTCTGGTGAAAATACACATCGACAATATATTCTACTTGGTGGTAGAATACTTATTATCCTAATGTTTGTAACATTAATACATTTAGGAAGTAGTATATTTTATGTTATACAAGTAAGTAATTATTCTTGTGAAATTATTGTTTTACTTTAACTCTATTTAACAAAAAGTTTAATTAAGTCTTACTCACTGCCTTCTCGTAGGATTACTGTTGTTTACGAAATCTAGAGGACGAAAAGCGAATGTCCGGCGCTTTAACGGGGTTCGTGGACACGGAAAGTCAACCTAGGGGAGGGTTGGAAAATCCTCATTACAAACCAATGGTGATCATGGGCTCCAGTATCCTGAGGGAACAAATGGCGTATGAATCAATTGTTGGTCACCGGCTACCATGGGCCTGCATCTCCTGACGGTGTTCCACTGCCTTGTGGGTCAGATCTTCAGGTCAAAGGCTTCGGGTGTGGTCCCCTAAGGAAACCACCTGCTTCAGTTTGGGCACCTGGGCAGTATCACAGCCCTCATACAAATCAAATGAGATTTGTGAGGCGCATATATATCTGGTTAAAACTAAAGACAAACAGTTTAAACAACATCAGCTGGGAATTTGAATTGGTGTAGAAGATTTGTAACCCAAGAAGACGATTGTTTTTGAAATGGTATCCTCTAAGCTTGGTGATCGAATCTTTAAACTTTCGTTGTGTTTCTAGATAACATCAGTATAAACTTTAGTTGAAAGTGATCTATCACAATTTCTTCATAAATGACTAGTGGCTTGTTCTATCGATCTTGGAGTTAAATGTAATGATTAATATAGTTCTGTTATATTCCAATGATTAGTAAAATTATATTTTTGACGTTTCGTCACTTGATGTAAGGTACTTCTTCAGGGTAAATAAATAACCGAAATTTACTCTGAAGAAGTGGTTTACATTATGTCACGAAACGTCAGAAATATAATTTTTCTAGTCATTGAGATATAACGAAAATATATTTATTATTAACTGTCTACCCGATGCTCAATTTATTTGAGACTATCAAGTCCAACCTTGGTATTGATACGTATTACAGTTAAATGGTTGTTATTGTTATTACTGACTCTCGTCCTGTCAGTGGATGAATATTTATTCTCATATTCTTCCTCCTTGACCTCGTGATTGTTTATGACTTTCCTAGATGGTTGATTAATCTTTTTTACTGACACTCGAATCCAAGTACCTTTCCATTCTAGCCTCAACATGTTATTTACTCAACCACTAATTAGATAAAGCTACAGATTTGTTCAACTATTGAGTTCACAATATCAATAACAAGATAATTCAAATCTGTGCTAATAACGTGGCACAAATCCATGAAGTCACTGAGCCATGTTGGTAGGCGTAGGTGTAGACTACCTGGTTGGGATTCGCGAGATGATAACAACCGATGGTTAGAGACCTTGAATGACATGGCTCAAAATTGTTTGCAATGGCGAAGGTGCGTCCACTCTTTGTGTTCTACCAAATTCTAATCTTCTGAATTCTCTATGTCTATCTTTTTTCTCTTTCCAAATGTATTTCACTGGATTATACTCCTTCAATAACATCTTCAAACCCTAATCTTTCACATTACTGCTTATACTCTTACTACTTCTACCACTATGAGATTTGAATGGACAACTGCATCTCTGTGCTAATGTGGCATGGCAACTCGAACTGATGTACGTACGTACGAAGTTCTAAGTTGTGACTGACTGACTGACATGATACTTCAGCTATTTCGTATATGTTGCAATCTGTCAAATGGTTATAATTTAATTTTTCATAGTTGAAATCATGAGTCAATTGAAGATAGACCACCATGGAAAACCTAGAAGCACTGGACGGCCGTTTCGTCCTATTATGGGACTCCTCAGTGGCAGTGCGTATCCACGATGCCGCACACGCGAAATTCGAACCCAGTACCTACCAGTCTCGCACCCGAGCACTTGATCGATAGACCACTGTGCCGACATGCAATGGTGTTAATGTATAGCTTCAACCAATCCACGATGTTTGAGCAACTATTTACCGATTGTCTTCCGTGAGTTGATATCTCTACAACAGACTTAGTTGAACTCCAATCTCGCGAGTGCAGGATCATGGATGCACACTGCTGAGGAGTCCCATAATAGGGCGAAACAACTGTCCAGTGCTTTCAGGTTTTCCATGGTGGTTTATCTTCAACTGACTCATGATTCAAACTATGAAAATACTGAAATCTCCACAAAACCCTTTCTGATCTATAATTTAATTATCATTATTTGTATGATTCCTTATTTGTTTGTTTATTTGTTTATTGTTGTTGTTTTTTTCTTCTTTTTTTTATAGTCAATTGGCAACCTAATCTTAATTCTATTAGTAGCAATTGGTTATAAAACAAAACTGTGTGCAACTGTTTTAGTCATTTGGTTAACTGGTATGAATTTCTATTATAATCGTTTTTGGGCTGTTAGTAATGATAGTTTAATGTGGGATTTCTTAAAATATGATTTCTTTCAAACATGGTCAGTTATTGGTGGTTTAGGTTTAGTTGTTGCTTATGGTCCGGGTGGAGTGAGTGTAGATGATTATAAAAAGAAATGGTAATACTACTACTACTAGTATTAGTAGTATATGTTGACATTTCTTGATGATTATGATCTATCCATCTCTTCATGAAGTGTAGTAGTGTATGTCATGAATAGTACTACTACCACCTGATAACAATGTACTTGTTTGATTCATATTGCTTCTTTTTCATCTTGTAAAATTATCAATTACCTTCGTTCTTTTTTTTTTGGTGTCATCCTGGTCAACAACATGAATAGAATTATTTTTCAAATATTGGAACTATTCTATGTATTCTTTTTGTTTCAAATTTCTATAATCTTTTATCCATTCATTGTTTATCTTTGTTTACCCCCCTTTGTTTGTGTCGATTACTTTTTTTTTCTTTTCTTTTTTTTGTTTACATTGCACAATCTTCTCCCCCCTCCGTGTATGTACAGTCTAGGTGTGTATGTGTATGTGTGTGTGTGTGTGTGTGTAGGTGTATGTACATGTGACCAATGAATTACTTTCATCATGTTTCATTTCATTCTCTTTTTTGTTTATTTATTTATATTTTTATTTGGATAGAAATCTTTCAATATTCCTTTTAATTAATTTAAGTAATATACATGGTATATATATATATATATGTGTCTGTGTGTGTTGTAATTTTGCGTGTTCCCCCCCCTACCGCCTAGCTTTTTTATTACTCTTTGTTTCCTTTTCTTTTCTTTCTTTTTTTTTCTTCCTCATTGTACCAAATGTTGAACCTAATTAAATACAAAAAAAATGAGAAAACAGTTTTCATGGTATTCTGTTTTTCTATAAAAAAAACAACTAATTTTACTCATTCAAATTAGGCGATAGGTGGTATTCGTAGCGTATAGTAGTGTAGTGAATGAGAACATGAGTGAGGACAACCATACAGTAAACTAAAGATGGATAGTGGCTAGCAGTGGAATCCAGTTTGATACGCATTTCGTTCTATTTGGGACTCTTCAGCTGGATGTACCTGTATCTCAGATTTGTTGATGTTCACTGTGGGACTCGAACCCAGTACCGTTTGGCGTTCAAACGCCATCGCGTTATTCACTCAGCTATTGAGTCCTCATAGCCACTTGCTTGTGCAATGGGATAAAGTTTAAATTCACTTAGTATTGTTTGTTTGAATCTACCTATTGCTGTTTAGAACTGCAACTGATCAGTCTTTAATTGGTATATGTGCAATACGCACAGTATACTAAGTGAATTCATACAGTAAACCGTTAATTTACAAACTATCAATCCATTGTCTCAATCTTGACCATTCCTTCTGCAAATATTAGTCCATAGTCTCCGATTATTATTGCTCATGCATTTTCATACTAGTTGCGTTCCGTTCCCGTTCTCTCCTTATCGATCTTCTACTGGAATACACTCTACACTTGACCATCGTTATATACTACTTATGTGGATATAAGTAACCCACATTACAGTAGCAGTTACAAAAAAAGTAATCATAATTCGATTGCCAAATTACAGTCTACCTTGATGAACTATGTTGACTGGAATAGAATCTTCGTTGGGAGAAAAGGTTGGGAAAAGTCAAGATATTACATTAGTCTATGAAATCATTGTTGGTTTTAATCATATTGGTAAGTGCATATCTGCCATACATTTGTCCTGATTCTCATAAATCATATCAGTGTAATGAGGGAAGAAATTAATAAAATAACCAGTGGAGTTCAACCAGGTCTGTTGTGAGTTATCAACTCACTGAAGACAACGGTGAATGGTTCCTCAATTTCGTGGATTGGTTGAAGTTAGACATTAACACCGTTGGATGCCGGCTTGCTCAGTGGTCTAGCGGTTAAGCGCTCGCGTGCGAGATTGATAGGCCCTGGGTTTGTCTCGCGAGGCAGGATTGTGGACGCGCACTTCTGAGGAGTCCCACAATAGACGAAACGGTTATCCAGTGCTTCCAGGTTTTTCATGGTAGTCTAACTCTTAAATTGACTCATGATATAAGATAGGAATCATTGGAAATTTAAACATGGGAAGAGTATACTTCAAAAGAAAGGAATAAGATCGATAGAAAGATAAAGAATGGATGCTATTGCAATCAATTTTACATCATGTCACCCCTATATCTACAAAAATTAACTACAAGTATCAAATTAATTGAAAATAAGAACTGTGTACCAACCGACATGTCCTAGTCTCCTCATCCTTAGCTATTTTCTAACGTACGCCTATGTCAACCGGGATTAGGTGTTATTGGTAGGCGTTGGTTAGGAAAATGTAACAACCACCTTTGATGATGTATGTTATGGAGTGGAGTTGGAACCTGTAACCAGTGGTCAAAAATCGAGCTTTTCACCGCTAATCAACCACATAGTTATCGAAACCATAAAATCGGGGTTTTAGAAAGCTGAGTCATAATAACATTAAGTATATTGGATTTAAATACTAGGATATTTCATTGTACAACATGACTGCACTGTCGCTATCATGTAGTGTCCATTAATCATCAATATTGTATAACTCGGCTTGGTGAAATTGAGAACATTGGCGACTTCTTGACCATAAAAAGTTACCCGGTGACATAAATTCATTCGGGAATATCTATGAACGCTTACTAGTTAAAAAGTCGTCGACTAGCATGTATGAAGCATCCTTTGACTGAGTATATTAAGCTAATTTTTCAGGAGTTGCTGTATCGACAACTAGTATTCATTATAAAGAAAATGTAGGACCCAGTTAATCCTATTATTTACTCAGTTAAAATATGAGAATTGGACAAGAGATTAAATGTTACCATCTATTTATTTATTTAAACACATAAACATTGGTACAAGGAGGCATCAAATATATATGCACCACGTAAATCATTCAACGTGTGTGAAGACTATGATACTGCCCGGTTGCCCAAATCGAAACAGGTAATTTTCTTAGAGGAACAAACTACAAGCCTTTGGTCTAAAGGTCTAATTTACAAGACAGTGGAGCAATGTATGGAGATGCAGTCCCATGTTAGCCGGTGACCAATACTTGGTTCATACGCCTTTTGTTCCTTCGGGATCCTGGAGCCCGTGTTCATCATTGGTTTGGAATGAGGGTTTTCCAACTTCCCTAGGTGTGGAATTTCCGTGTCCACCAACCCAGTTAAAGTGACGGGCATTTACTTTTCGTTCTCACAATTTCGTAAACAACAGTAATGCTATGGTGAGAAGGCAGTAGTGAGTAGGACTTCCCTGAGTGGTGACGATAAGACAAAAAGGTGAGACTATAATTTATGGACGGACCAATCACGTATAAGGTAATAAGTCTCGAATTTTGGCGCGAAATGCGTTCATCCATTTGGCTAAATAGAGTTTTGGCATGATAACTAATGTCGATTAGTGATGTAAATCCTAAATCTAATTCCTTACTTAGATCATCAACTGTAAATGATAATTCTAATTCATCATACAGGTTTATAACCCTCATTTAACCCTGGTAAGTAGATAAGCATCTTCAAGGTCATTCTAGCGTTGCTCGAAGGTCGTTCATAAATTATAGTTATGTATATCTTGAATATTTTGTTAAAATTTGAATAGCAATTAAATGATCTAAACTAATTCTGATCTTGAAGTTAGACATTAACATCGTTGGACGCCGGCTTGCTCAGTGGTCTGGAGGTTAAGTGCTCGCGCGCATGACGGAATCGTGGATACGTACTG
The DNA here is from genome assembly GCF_000237925.1 of Schistosoma mansoni. Taxonomy (NCBI): domain Eukaryota; kingdom Metazoa; phylum Platyhelminthes; class Trematoda; order Strigeidida; family Schistosomatidae; genus Schistosoma; species Schistosoma mansoni. Next base: position 156,371 of record NW_017386080.1, on the reverse strand, counting down.
CTGAGGAGTCCCACAATAGGACGAAACGGCCGTCCAGCACTTCCAGGTTTTCTATGGTGGTCTAGCTTCAATTGACTCATGATGTCACCTAATTCGGATTCGTTTATTCTGTTACACATACAATTCAGTAATATACTTCATGTTTAGTTGTCATGGTGATTGAATCTATTCACTTTTTCTGTTGGTTTAAGCTCAATCTACTTATTCATCGTGTTTGCCATAGATCCTCATATGACTGATTTTTAATATTATATTGTTAATAGTACCCAATTGAACAATGAGATTGAATCCAAGACAGTATACGATGTTAGTATAGATCTTGTACAGTTGAAATTCCATTAAAGTATAATCATAACTATAACATTTGGCTCCAAAACATTTTGGCTAAAAGCCATAAATTCTAATTGATAGATCACGAATGATAAAGAAGTTCTAGTGTAAATGATTTACTAGAAATATCTTTGATTAATCACAATTCTCTGTAGTCAATCATCAATCGAACAGAATAAAGTTTTAACATTAGCAAAGATGGATAAAGGCTAGCAGTGGAATCCAGGACAAGGCGCGTTTCGTCCTATTGGGGACTCGTCAGATGGACGTGCCTGCATCTCAGGGTTGATGTTCACTCTGGGATTCGAACCAAATACCTTTCGCTCCAAACGCCATCGCGTTATCCACCTAACTACTGAGTCCTGATAGCCACTTGCTTATACAATGAGGTGAAATCTAAATTCATTTGTTATTATTTGTTTGAATCTTCCCATTGATCAAGGCTATATCAAGGCAATACGCACAGTATGCACATATGCCAATAAGAGATTGGATCAATTGCAGTCCTAAACATCAATGGGAAGACTCAGCTAAATAATACTAAGTGAATTAGCATCATTATTAGTAATCGTTTATTGAATTTACTCCAATCTCAGTTGGATTGAGTATAATTAGTTTGTTAGGCATACAGTTTTACTCCCAATCATAAAGTCAGTTAAATAATTTCAACTTGTCAGCTGGACGATTTAGACTTCGTAGATGATCTGTCTCCATTGGGAGTAGCAGGCGTAAGTAAGTAAGTAATGCCAACTTGAGAAGAAAATCTTTAAACAAATAATTAAATATTTGAATCCATAAGTTTATTGAAGCCAGAACACTATGGAAAACCTGGAAACACTGGACAGCCGTTTCGTCCTAGTATGAAACTAGTGCAGTTCAACCGGTTCTGTTTTGAAATAGTGACTCATTGGGGGACAGTGGCGCAATCTCGTGGATTGGTTGGAGTTAGACATTAACACCGTTGGATGCTGGCTCAGTGGTCTAAAGGTTAGGCGTTCGCTTGCGATCCCGATAGATCCTGGGTTCGGATTTTCTGAGGTGGGATCGTGGATGCGCTCTGCTGAGGAATCCCACACTATGACGAAATAGTGCTTCCAGGTTTACATGGTGGTCTAGATTTAATAGACTCATCAATTCAAATGTTAAATTATTATAATATCCACAAAACCCCTCTCTGAATAAAATAATTAAATCCCAAATAAATAATATATGCGATAAATGAATGAAAAATTTTGCAAATATATGTGTTGTAATGACTTTCAAGAAGGACAACGGAGCCTCTCGAGACCCTAAAGGAGTCAAATAGTCTCGATTCAATTAGAACATAATGCAGCATCCTAGAATATAAATGTAGAATGCTACGATTGGATAGTAGCATAACGTGACTTCTTGCCGTCTGGCTGAATTATAATGATGTTATGACCAACGCTAATAACCATAAAAGGACATATTTTTTCTGTATATTTTCGATTCTTACCCAACAATCACCGAAATTTTAGGGATTAATCACGTACCAGGATGTCCACTTATTAACTTGGAATACACACATGACATAGTCCTGTTTGGTGAAGACACTGGCAAAATGCAGAGTCTTCTGTTAGAACTGAGTAATAATGCCAGGATGTTTGGGATGCGTTTCTCCCCATCCAAATGTAAATTGTTACTCCAGGACTGGCCTGCGTCAACACCTGAACTAAGGATAGAGAGTGAAGTAGTCAAACGCGTCGACAACTCCACTTATCTTGGAAGTCTGATCAGCCAGAATGGGTTGATGTCTGACGAAATCTCAGCACGGATTCAAAAAGCTCGTTGGGCTTTTGCCAACTTACGTCATCTATGGAGAAGACGAGATATCCGTCTATCAATTAAGGGACGAGTATACTGCACAGCAGTTCGTCCTGTTCTACTTTACGACTGTGAATTGTGGCCATTAAGAGTAGAAGATAATCGTAAGTTACTAGTATTTGACCATAGATGTCTTAGAAATATTGCTCGCATCTGCTGGAATAACCGGGTAAGTAATAGTGAGGTTAGACGCAGGGTATTAGGGAATGATGGTAAATCAGTTGATGAGGTCATGAATCTTCATCGACTGAGGTGGTTGGGTCACGTGTTACGTATGCCTGAACACCGATTACCACGACGAGCAATGCTGACTAGTATTGAGGATGGTTGGAAGAGAGTTAGGGGCGGCCAAACCAAAACGTGGCATCAGAGCATGAATTCACTAACTTCTAGTCTGAGTCATGTTGGTAGATGCAGACTACTTGTTTGGGGTCCGTGTGACTATCGTAACCAATGGTTGGAGACTCTGTGTGATATGGCTCAGAATTGATCACAATGGTGTATACGCTCCCTGTCTTCCCTTAAACCTTGAGACTAAAAATGCTTCATATCTGTCTTTCTTCCTGTACTATATACTATATCCTTATATACAACGTATCTTTTATATATTACGACCATCAAATTAACTACTTCCATAAATTTGGTGTTCATCTTATTGTGGCAACTTGGACCGATGCATAAATGTGTCTGGTCCTACGTTGTAGCTGACTGACTGACTCACCTACTTCTTATGTTTTCTGATTTGTGACTGTGACGGTTCTATACGTTCAAGTATCATTAGTTGTATATCATATTCTGCCGTAAGCAAGTAGAGGATGTAACAATATTATGGAAATATATATATATATATATATATATATATATATAATTTATTTATTTAAACACATAAATATTGGCACAAGGAAGTACCAGATACATATGCACCGCACAAATCTCATTTGATTTGTGTGAGGGCTGTGATGCTGCCAAGGTGCCCAAACTGAAGCACGTGGTTTTCTCAGGGGGACAAACCTCGAGCTTTTAACTTAAAGATCTGATCCACAAGAGAGTGGAGCATCGTAAGGAGATACAGCCCCATGGTAGCCGGTGAACAATTATTGATTCATACGCCATTTGTTCCCTCAGTATACTGGAGCCCATTTGCACCATTGGTTTGGAATCAAGGTTTTCCAACTCCCCTACGTGTGAACTTTCCGTGTCCACCAACCCGGTTAAAGCACTGGACATTCACTTTTCGTCCTTTCCATAATTTCGCAAACAACAACCTATCGGCGAGAAGTCAATGAGTAGGACTTGTGTGGCAGAGGCTATATACGCGTGGCCATGTGAGATCATTTAGATAGGGAGAGCGATAAGCAAGTAGAGGATGTAACAATACTATAGAAATATATATATATATATGAAAAGTAAAATAAAACTGTATACATTTACAACAACTGTGTATCTATCTTCATTTCAATGTCATTGCTGTAGTTACAGTTCTTGATTGATTTGTAGGATTCAAATCATTTGCCACTTGGCAACTATTCATTTTTCCCATAGATATTATAGAATCTTTTTGATTTTGTTCAATTAATTTATTAATATGTTCACGTGTTAATAATGCTAAACCTAATTGATCATTTTTATTAAATGGTTGACCCATTAAACGTAAAAAACGTCTTGATGCTTGTATTGATTCTTCTATAGATAAATTAATAAATGCATCTTGTAGCTGTGATTGTATCCAACCGGGTAATTTAAAACGTTTATCTGCACGAGCATAACGCTAAAAAGTTAAAATAAACATTAGATTATAAATGGATATACATATAAGGGCATATTTACAAGCAAAGATAGATGGTGTCTAGCGGTGGATCCATGATGAGTGTTTTGTCCCATCTACGACTCGTCAGCTGGAAGTACCTATAGCCTAGAGACTGGTCGATTGCAATCGTAAACACCAATAGGAAGATTCAAACAAACTAATACGAAATGAATTATCAGAAGAGTTTTTTTGTGGAGATTTAGTATTTTCATAGTTGAGAGGTAAATCCAGGAGTTCTAGTAAGAAGCAGTGACCAGCGGAGTTCAATAATGTCTGTTGTGAGATAGGAATTCACTGAAGACAATTGGTGAACGGTTGCTCAACTTCGTGGATTGGTTGAAGTTAGACATAAACAACATCGGATGCCGGCTAAGTGGTCTATCGGTTAAGCGTTATGGCGCAAGATTGATAGGTCCTGGGTTCGAATCTCGCGAGGTGAGGTAGTGCTAAGGGGTCCCACAATAGGACGAAACGGCTGTCTAGTGCTCCTAGGTTTTCCATGGTGGTCTACCTTCAACTGACTCACGCTTTCAACTATGACAAAATGAATTAAAAATTCACTTCATTGCACAAGCAGGTGGCTATCTGGACTCAGTAGCTAAGTGGATAACGTGATGGCGTTTGAAGCGAAAGGTACTTGGTTCGAGTCCCAGACTGGACATCAACTCTGCGACGCAGTTAAATTCAGCTGACGAGTCTCAAATAGGACGAAACACGCGTCCTGGATTCCGTTGCTAGTCACCATCCATTTTTGTTCATAAAGCTTGTGACTTAAGGTAATATCAAGGCAATACGCACAGTATGCACATATGGCCAATAAGAGACTGATCAATTACAGTCCTTAACATCAATGGGAAGATTCAAGTAAAACAATATTAAGTATATCCAAGTATCATATGTCATAAACAAGATAGAGTTTGAATGTTGACTGGAAAACTTTATTACAAGCCACCCTATAATGATTCCATAAAAACGTTTTCCGGATCCAAATAAATACTAGAAATACTTTGAACAAATAGAGTTCTTCAGAGAATTTCAATAGAATTTTACAAGATGACAAAGTACATCGAAATTACTTCAGAATTCGCTAACTTTACCACAGACTTCTACAATATCAAGTTCATATAAAAGCTTACAAATATCTTTGTTTTCTGTACATAAAGTAATCTTCGAATTAAAGCTTGTTTCATGCCTGAACACCGATTACCACGACACGCTATGCTGACTAGTGTAGGGGATGATTGGAAGAGAGTTAGGGGCGGCCAAATTAAAACATGGCATCAGTGCTTGAAGTCACTAACTTCTAGTCTGAGTCATGTTGTTAGATTCAGACTACTTGGTTGGGGTCCGCATGACTATCGTAACCAATGGTTGGAGATTCTGTGTGACATGGCTCAGAATCGATCACAATGGTGTATACGCTCCCTGTCTTCCCTTAAACCTTGAGATTAAAATTGCTTCATATCTGTCTTTCTTTCTATACTATATCCTTATATACAACCTTTCTTTTATATATTACCACCATTAAATTAACTACTTCTATGAATCCGTTGTTGATCTTGTTGTGCTAATGAGTGAGGTATGGTAACGTGGACCGATGCATAAATGTGTCTGGTCCTACGTTGTAGCTGACTGACTGACTGACTCATACTTCATGACTGTTGTCTTCTCTTTGAAGGAGACTTTTAGAGAGTAAACAGTCAGTGTCTATATATGCTCAAATGCCAAGTGTATTAAAGTTTCACAAACATTGATGATGTATCTTTTCATCTTGCTTTCATTTTACGATTGAATATGCTTGTAATACACTAACATTTGTGTTCAGACACGTTAAATAATCTATTCTAAGAGAAAGTTGTCATACATTAAGGAAATCACTAAACTGCATCACGAGGCAAGCACTAACTTAGTATCCGGAAGGGAAGTGGAAAAGAGGTATGCCAAAGAACATATTACGCCGCAAAATAAAAGCAGATATGAAAAGGAGGATGGCCCAGGACAGGGTTGGATGGAGAATACTGGTGGTTGGCCTATACTCATCAATGAGGGGTAACAGGCATATATAAGTAAATAAGTAAGAGAAAGTTGTGAAGAATGTCTACTGTCAAATTATTGTTGCTTTTTACTATCAAGGATTGATATCAACTATGGTAAAGCATTGAAGATTAAGAAAACTCTTCAGCAATGAATATTAATACCCTAGCTCCTCACTTACACATGAGTGGTACAAACATATGATCTTCAAGTATATATGTCTAGTGTTTATAAAACACGTTGAAATATTTGTAGTAAATTGAATCAAAATCAAATCATATCAGTGATTTATTATCTCTGAAATTCAAAGAACTAGAAGGTCGTTTCGTCCTATTGTGGGACTCCTCAGAAGTGAGCATCTACGATCCCGTACATAGGACTCGAACACAGGGCCTTTGGTCTCATGCGCGAACGTTTGATCTCTAGACCGATGAGCTTGCATCCCACAGTGTTAATGTCTAACGTCAATCGATCCATGATCCTGCTCAACCAATCATCCATTGTGTGAGGTAAATACCTGCCGCTATCCAACCGAAGGTCCTGGGTTCGAGTCTCATATGTGGGATCGTGAATGTGCACTGCTGAGGAGTCCCATACTAAGACGAAACAGCCGTCCAGTGCTTCCAGATTTTTAATAGTGTTCTAGCTTACATCAACTCATGAATTCAACCATTTAAATCACTATAATCTCCATAAACTGCCATTCTAAAAATTGAAACAAAGCAAAACTACCTCATATATATGAACATTCGTCAAAATTCAAATGAATAGATTGATAGAAATTAGGCGCCAAATGAGAATGTCAAAGACATTGACATATAAAAATTGTATATAAAGTTGAAATCATGAGTCAATTGAAGCTAGGCCATCATGGAAAACCTGGAAGCACTGGACGGCCGTTTCGTCCTATTATGGGACTCCTCAGCAGTGCGCATGCACGATCCCGCACCGAAATAATTCGAACACAGGACCTATCAGTCTCGTCGATGCGCACTGCTGAGGAGTCCCACAATAAGACGAAACGGTTGTCCAGTGCTTCCAGGTTTTCCATGGTAGTCTAGCATCAATTGACTCATGATTTCAATTATATAAAATTACTAAAATTTCCACAAAACTACCTTCTGATATAAAAAATTGTATTTAAAATAATGTAAGTGATTGATATTTTTGAACAGTTATAATGTTTTAACCGGTCAACTAGTTTGAACTCCTTCAAAATGAAGAGGGGGCAGGGGATATATAATTGAAATGTATAAGAAATAGTTTTATCATAGATTTATTACTATCAGTCAGTCAGTCAGCTACAACGTAAGACCAGGCACATTTATGCATCGGTCCACGTTACCATACCTCGTTAGCACAACAACATGAACACCGAATTCATAGAAGTAGTTAATTTAGTGGTGGTAATATATTAAAGAAAGATTGTATATAAGGATGTAGTACAAGAAGGAAGACAGATATGAAGCAATCTTAATCTCAAGGTTCAAGGGAAGATAAAGAGTATATACACCGACGCCATTGTGATCGATTCTGAGCCATGTCACACAGAATCTCCAACCATTGGTTACGATAGTCACGCAGCCCCAACCAAGTAGTCTACATCTTCCAACATGGCTCAGACTAGAAGTTAGTGGATTCAAGCACTGATGCCATGTTTTGGTTTGGCCAACCCTAACTCTCTTCCAACCATCCCCTACACTAGTCAGCATAGCGTGTCGTGGTAATCGGTTCATCACCTCATCAACTGATTTACCATCATTCTATAATACCCTGTGTATAACCTTACTATTACTTACCCCGTGATCCCAGCAGATCCGAGCAATATTTCTAAGGCATCTATGGTCAAATACTAGTAACTTACGATTATCTTCTACTCTTAATGGCCACATTTCACAGTCGTAAAGTAGAACAGAGCGAACTGCTGCGCAGTATACTCATCCCTTAATTGATAGACGGATATCTTGTCTTCTCCATAGATGACGTAAGTTGGCAAAAGCCAACTACTACTAATAATAATACTACTAATACTACGAATGACTTACTTTATCAGCTAAAATCATAATACCATAATCAGATTTGCCACGAATAGCTCGTCCTAAACATTGTGCAGCATGACGCATTGCATCGAATGTAATAAATTCATTTGGTCGAACATTGTATTGTTCACGAAGAAAATCTAAACGAGCCTAATCAGAAAAAACAAAACTAAATATAATAAGTAACAATAATAATGGAGATCATCAAAAACTGTACAGTTTGCAAAGCCTTAAAATGAAGAGTTAAAGGTGAATAGTTTGCTAGTTCTAGCCTACATAATCATACTTCCTTACTTTACTTACGCCTATTAACCCTTCATGGAGAAGCATAGGTCAATTACAAGCACTGTCCATCCAACCTTGTCATGAGTAATCGTTTTCGGTTGCTATTCATCCTTTACATGTCTGCTACCAATTATCGACATAGGGTGTTCTTCGGACCTTTTCTTTTCAGTTTCCCTTCAGGATTCCAACTTAGAACTACATGACCATACATTATGATTATTATCACCAATGTAGGTGGAGAGTCTTATATCTTTGCATTCATAAAACCTAAAGTGTTCCTCATGCACCATGAACTGTTGAGCCTCATTAGTATTGCAGTGAGTACAAAAATTAGAGCTATACTAATTAATCAAAACTCTACTAAAAGTTATATATGCATTGTAAAAATAAGATGTTTGTTACTAAATCGTTCCCCCCCTAATGCCCTAGCACGGCCGAGAGTGGGGAGAGTCAGCTCTCCATCTCCAAATGCTCTCACATGGCCACGCGCATACATTCACTGTCAGGGAAGTCCTACCCACTGACTTTACACGGTATTACTGTTGTTTACGAAATTTAGAGAACGAAAAGCAAGTGTCCAACGCTATAACCGGGTTGGTGGATATAAAGGATCCGCCTAGGAGAGTTGGAAAACTCTGATAACAAGTCAATGGTACACATGGGATCCAGGATCCTGAAGGAACAAATAGCGTACGAACCAATTGTTGTTCACCGACTGACATAGAACTGCATCTCCTTACGTTGCTCCACTGCTTTGTAGATTAGACCTTTATATCAAATGTTTGGGGTGTGGCTCCGTAGGAAAACCACCTGTTTCGGTTTGGGCACGAGGGAAGTATCCTAGCCCTCACACAAATCGAATGTTTTATGTGGTGCCTTCTTGTACCAATGTTTATATGTTCAAATAAGTAAACTAAATCCTTTCAATTTTGAAGAATACACAGTATGTAAACAAACAATACTGTTTTCAATTGGGTCTTCATCAGGCTTACTTCAATAGAAAAAATTATTAAACCAATCGGCAAAAGTATACTTAAGAGACAAGCTAATTAGAGCTGGGAACGTGAATGTTAGGCTTATGTATAACGATTCATATAAATATCTTTGTGTACTGTTTAAAACGTTTAAAACCTTAGCGAGAAATAATGTTCTGTGACCATAGAAACTCTTTAGGTTGTATTTTGGGGCTCTTCATTTTAACATCAATTAGATCGGACGATTTTATCGACGAGCTCACCACTTTAATGATCCGTTATCTGACTCCAAAATAGATCGTACATATCGCTAATACTCATATAAAATTATCGACTTGATTCGTATGTCGTTGAATAACGGAATTCAATAAGTCAAATACAAGAATGAATTTCGAATACATATATATTCCATACAATCATTGATCCAGACAAGGGATCGAAGAAACGAAGAGAAGGGAGCGAAGTGAAATGACGCGCAGTAGGAGAAGACATGTGAGCCAACTCCATGTAATCAAGCCTTAAACAATATTTATAGCCAGATAAAAATAAGTTACAGACGACATGTGATGAATAGGATAAGAAGTGTACACACACATACGCTCATAGAAAAATAGTCAAGGTAGACAAGAGAATAATTAACAAGATCAAAATGTGGCTATAGAAAAATGGATGAATTGGCTTGCCCAGAAGCTAGAATAAAGGTATATGGGCTCAGTATAGCAGCCGACACTACAATACATAACAGGTTAATCTACATTAGTTATAGTTTCTAACATTAGGCCTGGTGGCACTATATTTTATGAATGAAGTAATCAGATAGAGATTAATGTCTTTTTAGGTGGAATCCACTAATCAATATGGTTACAGAACAACTATACATTATAGATGATATCAGTTATTGATGAAAACTTTGATTATCAGAACGGGTTTTATGGTCACTGGTCACTGCTTATCATTAGAACTCCAGGAAATACCTCTAGAAGCCAGTCACTAGTGTGCATATAATTATTGTCACAAGTGGTTTTGTGGAGATTTTAGTAATTTTATAGTTGAATTCATGAGTCAATTGAAGCTAGACCATCATGGAAAACCTGGAATCACTGGACGACCGTTTCGTCCTAGTATGGGACTCCTCAGCAGTGAGTATCCACGATTCCATCTCGCGAGATTCAAACCCCTTGCTTCCAGGTTTTCCATGGTGGTCTAGCTTTAATTGACTCATGAATTCAACTATAAAACCTTAATTCTAAACTTCACTAAGAACAAAGTGTAAACTATTAAACATTTGTTTGGATTCTTTCAAAGGTCAGAGAATATGGACAGACTATAACCGTTAAGATGAGTTTATATCTTTGATTTTTTTGAATTAATAGGCAGAATAACCTCGAAGAGACATTAGTAGATGTAGCAATGATGCAGAATCAGTTTATATTTTGTAATATTATTGTTTTCTATCTTAGAAACCACCACTGACGTGGTGGTCAGGCTTGCCTATCGTGATGAACCAATAGAGCTATACTGGCTAAAACATTTGTTCCTCAAGGTCCTACCATGCCAGAAAGGTCGGTTGAAGAACGGTATGACTAAAAGCAACAAACCCATGGTCCGAAGGCGAAGTCGTACTGCTGACTGTACAGAGGTGTAACGGCAGTAAGGTGTTTCCTTCAAACAACCAGCATAACAGCGATGCTGCCTTCCCACAAGGAGGGGTGGGGCTAGAAAAGATAGACAGTACAAATACACACCTCACCTTATCCCACGAATATCCGTCTCCGGCGATAAGGTCCTTTGAAGAATGGAGCTAACACAAAAATCGCCCACAAAAAGGTCGTGTGTGACCGACCTCGCTCTCAGGTCATTAAGACCACTTTTAATCCAATTTCCTTTTCAGGTATATGTAGAAGAACCCTTCCGCGGTGTGGGCGACCGGGAAGTGATAACTTCCCTCATACTTCTAACAGCACTCAAGACTGACTGACTGAATTTATGAGTCAATGATAACAATGAAATAGGATTATATAAATAATCATGATAAGTAAAAAAGGTATAAATTGATAGTAAGATGACAGGTTCAGGTATGATAACATAAACCAATATACTTACTTAGGAAGTAGGTCAAAGCTTGAAAAACATAAACTCATTCAAATAATCATTAAAACTACTCAATAAAAGTGTATGAACAATCAGCTTAAATATATCACGAATATCGTGAATTGATTGGAGCTAGACTTGTACATCACTAGATCCTAGCTCACTGGGTCTAAGAGTTAGGTGTTCGAGCTCAAGACCGAATGTTCTGAGTTCGATTCCCAGTTGCGGGGTAGTGGAAGCGTACTGCTAAAGAGTCCCATGCTAGAACGAAACACTCATCCAACGCTTCCACGTTTTCAGTGGTTGTCTAACTTACAACGGTTTGTGGTATGAATAGACATATCAGTAGTGAAAAGAATATACGAAAAGGTTGAAGGAAAACGAATAAATACAGGGTGTAAAGAATTCATAGAACTGTTTATGAAGTCTTATGTGACCCATAAAGAAAAAAGGTATTAGAAATTTCTCTTGAATATAGAGCTTGAATCCTTATATCGAGTACATGACGATTATCGATCAAGTGTGATAGAATAGAGTTGAGTATGTATTTTGTTAGATCTTGTTCAAACCACAAATGAAGATGTACGCTGACTCGTAAACTAAATTGTCTGATTGTACGGTATATATTACCCTTTTCATGCCAGTAGTTGAATCAGTAAATAGATACAGGTATGAGAAAACCTGGTTACCTTATCTTTTAATTGAGGAACACATAAATATTGGTACAAAGTGGCATCAGATATATATGCGACACACAAAACTTATTTGATTTGTGTGAGGGCTGTGATACTGCCCAGGTGCCCAAACTAAAGCAGGTGGTTTTCTTAGGAAGACACACCCGGAGCCTTTGACCTAAAGGTCTAATCCACAAGGCAGTGGAGCATCGTAAGGAGATGCAGTCCCATGGTAGTCGGTGACCAACAATTGATTCATACGCCATTTGTTACCTCAGGATACTGGAGCCTATGTGAACCATTGGTTTGGAATGAGGGTTTTTCAGCTCCCTTAGGTGAACTTTCCGAATCTACCAACGCGGTTAAAGCGCTAGACATTCGCTTTTTATCCTCTCAATTTAGTAAATAACACCCCCCGTTTATGGTAAAGGTTAAAATTACTTTATATTGATTAAAACTGAATTTCAAAATGGAATTCTTACAAAACATTAACACCTCAAGTATTTAATAGTTGGTAAGAAATTGGAACAAAAAAAAACGTTTCAAGGCTTAGACCTCAATGAAAATATAATTTTACTAACAAAATGTGGCAGCACTCTTACATATAAGGACTTTTATAATTTGGTGTTATGACAGTTTCCCTCTAGCTTAACCCGAGCAGTACAGCTCGAGTATATATCAGTCAGTCAGTCACGACGTAGAACTTCGTACGTACGTACATCAGTTCGAGTTTCCACAGCACATTAACACAGAGATGCAGTTGTCGATTCAAATCTCATAATGGGAGAAGTAGTAAGAGTATAAACAGTAATCGGATAGATTAGGGTTTGAAGATGTTATTGAAGGAGTATAATCCAATGAAATAAGTTAGGAAAGAGAAAAAAGATTGAGACATGAAAATTCAGAAGATTAGAATTTGGGAGAACACAAAGAGTGGATGCACCTTTGTCATTGCAAACGATTTTGAGCTATGTCATTCAAAGTCTGTAACCATAGATTAGTATCATCTCGCGGATCCCAACCAAGTAGTCTACACCTACCGACATGTCTCAGTCCACTTGTCAGTGACTTCATGGATTTGTGCCACGTTTTGGTGCGGTCGCCCCTAGCTTTCTTCTAACCTACTCCTACACCATAAAACATCGCACATCGGGGCAGTTGGTAGTTGGGCATCGAGTATAAATATTTGAACATGATGACTTATTCTTTCTCCATCTCTCCAGATCTGGTGCATAGAGAGAGGTAATTTAGTGGTTAAGATATTCCGATTTTCAACCACTAAGTTCAAGAGATTCCTACTCCGCTCCACCTACTTCGATCTTATCAATCGGATGGTATTATTAGCTTGCAGTGACCTACTTTTATGACGAGAACGGGATTGGTATAATGGAAACATTTATTATTATGACCAATTGTATCAGTGATTGTCTTACTGTACCTGTTTGTTTAAGTGTAAAAAACACACACATTCTTCCGTTTTACCTGTTACCTTGCACGAACTCGCATACGCTCGGTAGTTCCGCATGTAAACTTTGGCACGATCTCGGTATTCTTTCGATACCACGAGATCGCCAACAAATATATCTTATTACAACCGTCAACTGCTTTCTTATTTTTGGCCTACAGAAGGATCCAACCTAATATCTGGCATGTAATCTTCCTGTAGTGGTGATCATAGTCAATCAAGACTCGACGCCTACTATAAGCTTTCAAACATAGAGTGTGGTTCATATACAAGTACCAGATGAATGAGTTATCTATATTCTAATCACTCTCTCTGTCTTTTGGTCAATATTAAACAATTAAGAGTGAATATTGAATAATATCAGCTAATAAATTAAATTAAATACGTAACTTTAATTCGTTAAAATGGGTTACTAACAAGGAAATTCGTTGGAAAATCAAAAGTGGGAAAGCGGCAGGACCTGACAATATACCAGCTGAAGCACTGAAAACAAACATAGAAGTAACTGCAAACATGCTTCACCTCCTATTCAAGAAGATTTGAGAAGAGGAACAAGTGCCAACGGACTGGAAAGAAGGATACCTCATCAAGATACCGAAGAAGGGAGAGCTGAGCCAATGTGAGAACTACAGAGGTATCAGTTTGTTATCAGTACCAGGAAAAGTTTTCAACAGAGTGTTACTCAACCGGATGAAAGACGCAGTAGACGCTCAACTTCGAGATCAACAGGCTGGATTCCGTAAGGATCGGTCGTGCACAAACCAGATTGCGACACTACGGGTCATCATTGAACAATCAATTGAGTGGAACTCATCACTATGCATCAACTTCATTGACTATGAGAAGGCGTTTGATAGTGTGGACAATAGAACATTATGGAAAATTCTTCGACACTATGGAGTTCCTGAAAAGATTGTCAACATTATCCAGAACTCATACGATGGACTACAGTGCAAAGTGGTGCATGGAGGACAGCTGACAGATGCATTTCCAGTAAGGACTGGAGTCAGACAAGGCTGTCTACTCTCCCTCTTCCTTTCTCTTCTGGTGATTGACTGGATTATGAAGACCTCGACTTCTGAGGGGAAACACGGAATACAATGGACATCACAGAATAATTTAGATGATTTGGACTTCGCAGATGACCTGGCCCTCCTATCTCATACACACGAACAAATACAGACGAAGACAACAAATGTAGCAGCAGCCTCTGCATCAATAGGCTTCAACATACACAAAGGAAAAAGCAAGATTCTCAAATACAACATGGAGAACACCAACTCAATCACACTTGATGGCGAAATTCTGGAAGAGGTGGAAACATTCACGTACCTGGGAAGCATCGTTGATAAACAAGGAAGATCGGATGCAGATGTAAAGGTGAGGATTGGCAAAGCAAGGATAGCATTTCTACAATTGAAGAACATATGTAACTCAAAACAACTGTCAACTAACTACAAAGTGAGAATCTTCAATACGAACGTCAACACAGTCCTACTGTACAGAGCTGAAATGTGGAGAACTACTACATCCATCATCAAGAAGGTACAAGTATTTATCAACAGTTGTTTACGCAAAATGCTCACCATTCAGTGGCCGGATATCATCAACAACAGCCATCTGTGGGAGAGGACAAACCAGCTGAAGAGGAAATTAGGAAAAGACGTTGGAAGTGGATGGGACATACATTAAGGAAATCACCAAACTGCATTACGAGGCAAGCGCTAACTTGGAATCCGGAAGGGAAACGGAAAAGAGGAGGGCCAAAGAACACATTACGCCGGGAAATAGAAGCAGATATGAAAAGGATGAATAACAACTGGAAAGGATTGCCCAGGACAGAGTTGGATGGAGAATGCTGGTGAGCGGCCTATGCTCCTCGACGAGAGGTAATAGGCGTAAGTAAGTAAGTCAGTAATGCCTGCAAAGTTGAAAGGTTTTTGTAAAGATGGTTAAATATGTATATTAAATCCGCAAAAGACTGATCTCAATCGGAGTACTAACAGGAACTGAAGGTCATTGGACAACTGTTTTTACCTAGTGTGTGACCTAAAAGTTAAAACCCCTCTCTACAAAACAATATCAACTAAACTAAAACAGTCACCTTCCTGATACCTCAATTCAAGATATTCCTGAAGTTCTAGCGCGATATAACAAAACTGATTAAAGTTGGAATTGTACGACTAGACCCCGACCTATTGGTTCTAATGGGTAAGTGTTCGTTGGAAGATCTTTAGGTCCTAGGTTTGAACTCTGGTGAGATTGTGGATGTCCACTACTGATAAGCTTTATCCTAAGACGAAACAACTCTCCAGTGGTACACCAACTGAGATTAAAAGTGAGATAATGAAGTTAGACATTCGGAATTATAAAACTACGATAAATATCCAAGAAATGACATATCAACTAAGCGTATTTTCTAAATTTAACAGTTTTGTTTATCTGATAGATGGAATGTGGCTAGCGGTGGAATTCGGGACGTCTGTTTTGTTCTATTTATAACTCGTCAACTGTATATCATTTGCCCAATAAATTAAATTAATATCGTGCTGTGAGACAACCCCAATAAACAGAGTATGATAAAGAAAAGTTAAAAACCCACTGGTAGGTTGGCATATTTTTAGATCGTTATGTAGTTTTCATTATACTATCTAGGTA